>NC_073228.2:132485681-132788712 GCF_029281585.2 Gorilla gorilla gorilla
GCTGCCAGATGTATTGGATCTCCATTGTATGTTATTTGTGTCCTTACTCTTGATACTTTCAGGATCCTTTCTTTATCCTTGACCTTTGGGAGCCTGATTATTAAGTGTCTTGAAGTAGTCCTATTCGAGTTAAATATGCTTGATGTTTTATAACTTTCTTGTACTTAAATATTGATATATTTCTTTAGGTACAGGGAGTTCTCTGTTATTATCCCTTTGAATAAACTTTCTACCCCCATCTCTCTCTCTACCTCCTCCTTAAGGCCAATAATTCCTAGATTTGCCCTTTTGAGGCTATTTTCTAGATCCTGTAGGTATACTTTTAAAATTATTATTATTTTCTCTCCTATGACGGTATATTTTCAAATAGCCTGTCTTCAAGATTACTACTTCTTTCTTTCACCTGATAAATTCTGCTGGTTAGAGACCCTAATGCATTCTTCAGTATGTCCATTGTATTTTTCATCTCCAGAATTTCTGCTTAATTCTTTTTAATTATTTCAATCTCTTTGTTAAATTTATCTGATAAGATTCTGAATTCCTCTCTGTGTTATCTTGGATTTCACTGAGCTTCCTCAAATCAGCTATTTTGAATTCTCTGTCTGAAAGGTCACATATCTCTGTCACTCTGGGATTGGTTTCTGGTGCCTTATTTAGTTTGTTTGTGAAGTCATGTTTTCCTGGATGTTCTTCATGCTTATGGATGTTTGTCAATGTCTGGGCATTGAAAAGTTAAGTATTTGTTGCAGTCTTTGCAGTCTGGGTTTGTTTGTATCCATCCTTCTTGGAAAGGCTTTCCAACTATTCAAAGGGTATTGAGTGTTGTGATCTCAGTTTTGGTCAGTGTAGCTGTATCTGCATTAAGGATCACCTCAGGCCCAGTAATGCTATGACTACTGCAGACTTATAGAGGTATGTCTATAAGAGTAAAGCCCTGTTTACTCTTCCCTCTCATTTTCTCAGGCAGAGGGAAGGAATCTCTCCCAGAGCTGTAAGCTGTGCTGCCTGGGGTTGGGGGAAGGGTGACACAAGTACTTTCTTCGCTCTCCCAGCTGGTATATCACTAGGTTGCATGCAGCTCAAGTCCACTGGTTCCAAGCTCATCACAGCATCAGGACTTGCCCAGGAATTGCAATGCTTGTGGCCTAGACCACCTTTCAAGTTTATTTAGGACCCTAGAGTACTTTAGCCTTTAGTGGGGCTAACCAGAACTCAGTTTCTGACTTCTAGGATGGATGATTCCCATCTGGCTAGGGCTGGTCTTAGTGCGTCCTCTGTGGGTGCCAGCCAGATTCCACCTTGTGTTGCTTTCCACTGAGACAGGTAGCACTGAGTTCCAATACAGTGTCCCACAGTCACTGTGCTGTTCTTTCCTCCAAGCACACAGATTCTCTCTCTCTGCCATGCAGCTGCTGCGGGGGACAGGGGTAGCATGGTGTTGGCCTTTTAAGACTGTCTTTCCTAACCTCTTCAGTGCCTCTTTCCTTGCTATGATGTTAAAATCAGGTGTTGCGGTTGCTCATCTGGTATTTGGTTCATATGAAAGTCCTTTCTTTGGGGGATAGTTGTTCAATTTGGTTTTCCTGCAGAGGTGACAATAGCTGGAGGGTTCTATTCAGTTATCCTGCTCCACCTCTTCACCATTAAATTTCTTTGTCTTTTTTTGCACCTGACTTCTTGAGATGCATTTGATTTTCTTATCTGCAGTGTTCTGGGATTTGTTAAGAAACTTTTTAACCGTACAGAAAATTTCAAACAATGTTACAGTGAACACCCATGTATTCTCCCTTAGAGTCTATCTGAACATTTTACTATACTTTTATTATGACAGATCTGTCCATCTAGTCATCCTTGCATTTTTGATGAATCTAAAAGTAAGTTTCAGAAATCAGTATACTTTTCTCCAGACATTTCAGCATGTATATAACTAGAGTTCAGTATTAATTTACAGTTCTTGTTTTAGGGCAAAATTTTCACGTGACAAAATATGCAAATCTTAAGCCTACCATTAGATGAGTTTTGTGCAATCCAAACCTCTATCAAGATATAGAATATTATCATAACCATAGAATGTTCTATCATGTTTCTTCCCAGTCAATGCTTATTCCTAACCTCTTGAGACAACCATTCTTCAGATTTTTTCTCAACATAGATTAGTTTGACCTGCTAGAAATTCACATATATGGAATCATATTGTTAGCTGTAGCAAATCTGCCTGGGTCTGCAGCAACCTTAATTCTTGCTGCCTCAGAAGAAAGAATTTGACTGAGGGGGCATATGGCAGAGTGAGAGACTGAGGCAAGTTTTAGAGCAGGAGAGAAAGTTTATTAAAATGTTTTAGAGCAGGAATGAAAGGAAGTAAAGTAAACTTGAAAGAAGACCAAGTGAGCGACTTGAGAGATTCAAGTGTGTGGTTTGAACTTTGACTGGGATTTTATATGTTAGCATGGTTTCAGGGTGTTGTATCCCTTCTCCTCTGATTCTTCCCTTGGGGTGGGCTGTCCACATGCACAGGGGCCCGCTAACACTTGGGAGGGGATGCATGCGCAGTGTGTTTACTGAAGTTGTACACCTGGTCACTTGAGGTGTTCTTCCCTTACCAGTCGAGTATTTTGGAGGAAGGTCATAGGCCAGTTAAACTCCACCATTTTGCCTCTTAATGCTCATGCTTGAGCCCACTCGCCCAACTCTTGAGATCTTTTTAGGAAACTGCTGATCACCAGTTTCAGCTGTTTTCTGTCTATTGGAGACAGCCTTTCCCTGGCACCAGCTGCAACCAATTACTATTTTAGAGCGACAGTTTAACAACCTCCTGACCATCACCTGATGGTTGCCTGACATTCCTGGTTTGGTGGGGTTGGGGGGCCCTCTCCTGCCCTGCTCATGTCTGCCTAACTACCTACTGTAACAATATCACATTTATTTCTTTGAGTCTTTATTTTTTCAATCTGCATAATGATTTTTTTATTCATTCATCGTGTTCCTCATTTCTTTTTTATCACTGAATAATTTTCTTAGCCTGGGTAACTTGAGAAGAAGATAAAAGGACAGGATTAGATGTGTAAGAAATTGTTGAGGGAAATGCCCATGAAGGATAAAGGGAAGGGAGTTGGAGTAGGTAGGGAGAGCCTTCAGACTGCTGTGTTGGCCTGACACCTGTGAAAGAGAAGGGGACAGCGGAGGACTGTGTAGGAAGAGCCACGGACTCCAGAGCAGCTCAGAGAAAGTCCTAGGCAGGCCAATGCAGAGTCCTCCACCCAGAGTTGCCTGTTAAAGGAGTCCCAAAGTCTTCATTATTACATTGCCAGCTTAGTCATCCATAAGGAGGAGCCATAATATGTGTAAGGGTGGAGCTAAAGGGCAATAGTTGGGGCTCTGGTGGGCTTTGCTCCCCTCAGCAGGAAGTCTGAATGGAGCCTATTCATGACCTCCACAGCACTGTTCCACCTTATGAATATTACACCCTGTGCTTATTCTCCTAGTGACAGAAACTTAGGCTGTTTCCAGTTCCTAGCTATTATGAATTTTATATGGTCTTCTAAAAGTTTTGTTTCTTATTTTTTTGGTCTTGATCTAATGTTTTGAATAATGTTTTTAAAAGGGTGAAAAAATCAAATTTTTTTGGATAAAGTTTCTATCACTATTCTTGTACAATTTCTTTTGTAAACATACATTTTTATTACTCTACTGTAAATATCCAAGTGTGGAATTGTTGGATCATAGGTTTAGGTGTGTTTCTATAAGAAATTTCCAAACCTTTTTCCAAAGTGGTTGTATGGTTTTTCACTCCCACAAATAATGTGTGAATTCCAGTTGCATAATACATTGATCAACATTTAGTGTTTTTAACTTTACCTGTTTTGGTGGATGTCTTGTTGTAGCTCATCATCATTTTAATTTGCGTCTCACGTATACTTAATCAACATTTTTTTGGTCACAAACGCACTTTCTTTTCTGTGGAAGACCATTCAATTTATATTGCACTGAATAAGATTTGCCCATGGGCCATACAGTCTGAACATGCATTCTCCTAATTCTCCTTCAAAGTTAAGTGTGAATAAAGAAGTTTGGGTCTATTAAACTCAAATTTTTAATGATGCGAGCACTAAATCTTTCTGTAAAAGACGATGTAATTTTAATCTTTAATTTCTCAAAAATAGTTGACTTTTTTTTTTTTTTTTTGTAGTTGAGAAATGTGTCAAACACCTGTTCGGGTCTTGGTTCCCATCTGTTTAATATAGCAGGTATGAATTAAGTGTTGCCACCCAGAGCATACTGCTTATTTAGAGGGCATGTCAGAGCCTATCTGGAGTGATTTTTCTACAGAGCTCTGAGATGGGATCCAGGAGGGCTCTCTGACCCCAGGGATAAGATAAAGACATTTGTATATCCTCCTGCTTCCTATAAAATGAAGCTATATGGTCTTTCCTATTGAGAAAAAATATGTGACTCTTCATTTTTCTTTATTTAAATATGAACAGTGGCAACTTGAGGCAAGACCATGAGTTTCAAGTTACAGAGGTCTTGTTTCAAATCCTGATTTACATATAATTTACCTACTTTGTGACTCTGGGGAAATTACATAAATTCTCTGAGCCTCATTTCTTTTGTTAAAGGTATCTATTGCTGTGAAACAAACCATCCTAAAAGTTAGTGGCTTAACACAATAACAATATATTTCTTCTCATATTTCTGTGGTATGACTGGGAGGTTCTTCTTCTTTTCATAGGATCAGCTGGAGCATGGGGAAAATTAGAAGGTCCAAAATAGTCTCGTTCACATAACTGGCAATTGCTTCTGGCCCTGGCTCCCAGTTGGGACCTTAGCTAGGGTTGTTGGCCAGTGGTCTCTCTACCCGAGCCTCACTGTGTGGCTTCTTGGGCATCCCTAGAATTGGGTTCCAAGAGGGAACATTTCAAAAAGGCAAGTTGCAATGGGCAAGCACTTCTCATGCAGCAGCTTACTTTACGGGTGCTGTGTACCATTGGCCAAAGCTAGTCACATGGTCAGCCCCAGTATCATACAGTGCAATGAATACTTGAAGGTGTGTTTTACTGAGGGCCATAGAAGTCTATCACAATTTGCCTTAAATATTCCCTGCTCTTATTTGCTTCTGAAGTAGCTGTTTCTTTCTTTCTTTCTCGATAACTGTGATTCCTTCTACAATGCTAATTTCACAGTCTTCTAAAAGTTTCCTTTCTTATTTTTTGGTTCTAATCTAATGTTTTGAAGAAAGATTACAAAAGGGTAACAAAATTCTATATTTTTAAGCAAATATAAATTTAAAAGCATGAAAATGATGTGAACATAAGAGAGAAGGAAAAGGTCTTATTTTTTTCTCCCATTTTACTGATTATCAAGTTTAAAAGTTAAATATATATTTGAGAAAACACAGCATGTTGGTTTTTTTAAAATGCTTTAATTTTTACACTTTCAAAACAACCAAGATGCTTGGAAGGTATCATTTATTTCAGGGTGGTAGTTGATTTCTCCTTCTCTTTATTTAAATTAATTTCTCCTAAATTTAAAATTATAGGGTCATCTTAGTCAGTTTTGGCCACTGTAACAAAGTACCATATATTGAGTGGCTTATGAAAACCAAAAATGTATTTCTCACAGTCCTGGAGGTGGGAGAACTGAGATAAGGATGCCAGCATGGTCGGGTTCTGGTGAGGGCATTTCTCCAGGCTGCAGGTGACTCACTTCTCACTGTGTCCTCACTTAAGGGAAACAAAGCTAGAGAACCCTCTGATCCCATTCATGAGGGCTCCACGCTCATGACCCAGTTACCTCCCAAAGGCCCCACCACCTAATACTATCATAATGGAAATTAGAATTTTAACATACAAACTTTGGGAGAAGCAAATATTCAGTCCATTACGAGGGTAGTAGGAATCAAACTTTCCCTGAAAGCTTTTTACACTAATAAAAAGCCACTCATTCATGCTATACAGTTGGGAAGGACTTTAATAATAGTGAGTGTCATTATTTAAACACATTATATTCTGCGGTAATGAAGATAGTGAATAGTAATACATCTACTTTAACAATAGAATGTGAATGATTAATAGTTGAAATGCGCAATATACATATTTTTAAAATATAACTTATTGGATAGTCTTAACACCTTACTCCCGCCAAAAACACCATTGATTCAATCATGGATCATTACAGTACTTAACAAACTAAATAGATAGTATTGAAGTTAAATTAACAGTAAATTACAATTAAAAACCAAGGTTAGAAGCAATTGGTTACTCTGACCAACTCAAGTCAATATCAAGGATGCACTGTTAACAAGTCATCCTTCTTAAAATGTATGAGAGTTCTAATTAGTGCCTCACTGCTAAGCTATGTACAGAAGTCAGCTGATTCAACATTTTTCTTAGGAATGTAACATAAAAGAGCCTTGCTTTTCTATTCTTCTAGAAAAAAAAATTAGAATATGGAAAATTCCAGCACTTACTCTTATGATTTTTACTGTGTGACTTCTGGAAAAACTATTTGTGTCCCCAAAATGTATTAGGAATATCCTAACTTCTGGGGTGGTCTATTTTTCTTTTCTGCAAAGTACACACACATACACACACACTCAAACTGTCTAACTTTCGGTGTCAGAAGGGATAATCAACTTTGGAAAACTGGTTATAAAACCCAAAATGTGCTGGAGTTGAATAGCTGTGAAATAAATTTTAATCTCACTAGTCAAATTGTGGCTTATCATTGATGTCACTGGAAGTGATATAAAGTGTACTATGTCCACCACAATACAAATGTTCATTGTTTCTGAATTCCACTAATTTTTTGAATGGTGAAAAAAAATGTTTTTCTCTAAAACGGTGATTGAGGTGAGACAGGACACACTGAAGTGGTTTTGAGTCCATTTGAATGGGGACCTGACGGATGTGACTTTCATTCTCCCAGTTCTCAGTGAGTGGGTGGTCATTTCCTCCTCTTTTTTTCCAGGAACTGAATAGTATTTTTAGCTTTTTTTCTTAAAGATTTTATTTAAGTTAAAATAGAGCCTAGTGTCTGCAATCACCATTCATTGAAATCACGTCTTATACACACCATAGGGATGTATACTGACTTGAAACTGTGAAGCGTTTATAGAATTCTTAAAGGAGAGAAAAAATTAACCTTGGGAGTAGTTTATAAAACACACCAAATGAACCCTTTTAAATGAAATATCAACTTAAAAAAATTCGCAAATCTATATTCATTGTAAAAAACTTGAAAAATGTAGATAAAAGCAAGAAAAAAGTAATTTAAAAATCTCATCCTTGATACACATGATTAACATTTTGGGATATACCATCAGGACTATTTTTAAGTATATATATATATATATATATATATATGCTAGGATAATTTATTGAAATATTGTTTTTTGTTCTCTTGCTGTAGGTAATTTTCCCTTCTACATTCCAAGACTAGTGGCCAAGTCTTTTTTCCTTACTGAAGGAAATTAATAATGACTTTTCTGTGGCAGGGCCAGGAGTAAAAGTTGCCAGACAAAGAAAGAACCATACCCATGGAGAGTTTTTGTTAAAGGTAGAATCATGCAGCAATAGAATCAGATTGTCTAAGCAGAGAAGGACATCCTGAAACTTGCGAAACTGGGGAGGAGGAAGGTTTTGAGATCTTTTCCCAGGGCCAGATATGGGGATAGGGCAGATATGAGAGTTTCTGCACCTTGCTGTCTCCCAGGACCCCAGGGACTGTCAGGACTTCTGGGAGACTGGATGAGTTATGACCCTCTGAGGCTGAGCGCCAATCACCATCCTGACATGAACCCCTGGGCTCAAGCTTGACATTGAAACTCCAGAGCCTCTAACCTTCAGGGTCCAGGCAAGATTAATAATGAACATATCCCCAGTGACCCTTTTGGACTAGAGACCAAGGGGAATTAGAGAACAAGGGGGCTTTCCCCAAATGTCCTGGTCTACATAGTTCCTCTGTGATACTTGCATAAGCCTGGAGAAGATGACCCTACAGACATGATCAAAATACAATTTTCCAACCTGTTAGTAGGAGGCCCTTGGGGGAGATACTATTTTTTAGAGGTTCATACTAATGCGATATTTTAGAGTAAAATTCAGAGCCACTGCACATAAGCACCCACCCAGGAGTGCAGCCAAGTTGGTTCACAACCTGTTTAACTGCAAATATTTGATTTGGTGCCTCAATAATGACTGAAATGGAATTTCCTTCCATCTGAAGACTCAGAGAGCAATTTAAATTTATTTAAAGAAAGTAAAGAAAGTGTAGTATTTTTGAAACTTAGCATAGTAGTTCAGAGAGAAAACTCTAAATTATTGCACAGGTTCAAGTCACATCTCCGCCAATTACAATCTATTGTGACCTTGGACAAGGGACTTAGTTTTTCTGTTACTGCATTATTTATAAGACAAGATCAGTAACAGTGCTCATGTTACAGGGTTGTTATAAGGAATAAACTGATCAGAACAATTAGAACAATATCTGGCGCTTTAAAGTTTTGGTATATAATTTTTGATATATAGTCCTTAATTCAGGTTCAGGAATTCCTCTCTTATTTTAAGTAGGTCAAAGGTTTTATTTTTGAATAGGTGCTGTATTTTATCAAATGCTATTTCTATATTTACTGAGATGATCATATAATTTTTCTCCTTTATTATATTAGTGAATTATACTTATAGCTTTTATGATATTAAATCAGGCTTGCATAACAGAAATGGATGTTATTTAGTCAGGGTATATTGCATGGTGTACTCTGAATTGATTTGCTAATTTTTATTAGGGCTTTTTATGTCTTCTTCCTAATTAAGATTGGTCTGTACTTTTCAGTTCTTGTACTGTCCTTGTCTGGTTTGATATGAGATGTTATCTTCATCTCATAAAAAGATTTGGGGAGTTTTCCTGTTTTTCTTGTTTGTTTTTTGAGACACGGTCTCACTTGGTCGCTCAGGCTGGAGTGCAGTGGTGCCATCTTGGCTCACTGCAGCCTTGACTTCCTGGGCTTAAGTGATCCTCTCACCTCAGCCCCCCAAGTAGCTGGGACTACAGGCGTGCACCACCATGCCTGGCTACTTTTCTTGTATTTTTAGTAGAGACGGGGTTTTGCTATGTTGCCCAGGCTGGTCTCAAACTCCTTGGCCTCCCAAAGTGCTAGGATCACAGGCATGAGCCAGGCCTCCTGTGTTTTAATTCTCTGAAGCTGTAAGTGTGGAAGGATTACATTTTTCTTGAATATAAGCTTGAATGTGCCTGTCTACCTGGCCTGGTAGGGATTCCTTCATTTATGTTTGAAAGATTTTAAACCCCCATTTCCATCTCTTTTCAGGTTTTCTCAAATAGTTGTTTCAATTTTCTTATAATTTTGGAGGAAAATAGATCATTTCATTCAAGTTTTAAAATTTTTGCTTAAATGATTCATGGTCTCCTCTTGTTTATTTGCTAATGTCTCTTTTCTGTGCATTGATACTTCCCTATGTATTGTTTTGCTTTCTCTCTATTTCACGGATCCCTCTAGTCAGAGGTTTACTTACTTTATAAGTTATTATTAAGGACTGCTTTTAGATTGATTGCTCTCTATTGCTTATTTTATTTTATTAATTTTTTCTCTCTACTAAACATACTTCAGAACTTTCTTGTACTAGGAGTCTTCAGGTGACAAACTCTCACAGTGTTGATTTGTCTGAAAGTATCTTTATTACACTTTCATTTTAAAAAGATATTTAGTTTTATGATTCCAGATTGACATTATTAACATTATATTAATAACTATATGAATAATAACATAAATTGTTCACCTGGATATAATATGGTTTTTGTTTTTTATTCTTTTTAACTCTGGCTGTTCTTAAGAGTTTTTCTTTGGTGTTTGAAGTTTCATTATGATAAAGTCTATGTATAAGTTTCTTGACATTTGTTAGGTATTTTGTCAGAAGGTTTATGTCTTTTATCAGTTCTGGAATAATCTCATATATTATTATCATTAAATAATTATCTCTGACTTGTTCTCTCTTTTCCACGTGGAACTATATCTCGATATGCCAGACTTCTCACTCACTTCCGAATGTCTCTTATTTTCTTTCATAGTTTCTCTTTGCCTCTTTGTGATGCATTCTGGAGAACTCAGATCTGTCTTCCAAGTAACATATTATCTTTTCATAAAATGTCTAAACTGCTATTAAATCCACACATTTATAATTTCAATCATTACAATTTTTATTTCTAGAAGTTTATTTTATTCTTAAAATCTGCTTGGCCATTTCCCATAGTTTCTTGCTATCTGCGTATATTTTCACTTATGTTTTTTATTTCTTTAAACACAGTGAGTATAACGTTTTCATAATCAGTGTCCTAATATTTTTGGTGTCTGAAATTCCTGTGTTTCTTTCTCTTCTGTTTGTTGTTTTTGCTTATTCTTCCTCAGGGGGCTTTATTTCTTTGTATGTGTAATTATTTTCACCTGTGATATGCTTATTTTTCTTGTCAGTTTATATCTAGAAATTCTCTGAGGCCTAAAATGATTCCAGTAGGAATCACTAGACTGGATTGTGTTTGCTTCAGCTAAGTATGTGGGAGGATTATACTCTCATAATCACTCTGAATTACATTTACAAATTGGGTTATTTTGGTCTGCCTAGGTAGTATAGGTTCAGGATGAAGTAGGCTAGTTTCTAACTTTCAACAATGACTTTTTTTCTCCTTTTCTCAGTGTCTAAGTGGTGAAGAGTTGATGTTTGAGGGAAGAATGTTTCTGCTTCCCCTGAAATAGCTCATGACCTGACAGTCCAAGTTTCATAAGCGGAGGAGCCCTACTCCTCTTAGATTTCCCTCTTTTGAATGGACTTTGAGGCTTGTGTCTGTAATTTACTGATATTTTACATAGTGTAATATTAAAATAAGAAGTGGATTTAAAATGGATTATTTTTCTTTTTTTTTTGAGACAGAGTCTTGCTCTGTTGCCCAGGCTGGAGTGCAGTGGCACAATCCCGGCTTACTGCAACCTCTGCCTCCCGGGTTCAAGCATTCTTCTGCCTCAGCCTCCTGAGTAGCTGGGATTATGGGCACACACCACCAATGCCCGACTACGTTTTGTATTTTTAGTAGAGATGGGGTTTCACCATGTTGGCTAGGCTGGTCTCGAACTCCTGACCTCAGATGATCCACCCTCCTCAGCCTCCCAAAGTGCTACGATTATATGTTTGAGCCACTGTGCCTGGCCTAAAGTTGATTTTAAAAATGATATGCAGATAAAGCATAAATCATGAAGATAGTAAGCTGCATGACTGCTGTATTGACAAATATCAAGAGTAGGTTTGGCTTGATGGTGAGAGCAGACTCAGAAACTCAGGGGTATATTAGACATAGTTTACACAATCAAAGGTTGGAGAATGAAACCAGAGCAGCTAAAATCCACAATAGCAAGATCAGCAACATTTTTTAGGACGGGCAGATATACACGCTTCTAGATCTCAAAATCTTCACTGGGGTCATGCAATTTCAGGTAATAACATGAGTCACTGAAGTTCACATTAGAGCTTCTAGAAGCTCAGCTATTCCCTCCAGTTTCAATTTCAATACATAAGTCTCGAGCCATTTGTAGGTAGGCTAGTTTGGCTGCATGCGGGAGACCCCTCATCCTGGCCTGGTGCACTTCATTCGTCTCTGTATTATACAAAATACAAAATACACAGAGCCCATTTTGGTACAGAACACAGGCCAGGAACACAACCCTAATTTATTACCTTTTCCCATCCCAGTCTGGCCAAATCTGGTTCAAGGCCATTTCTGAACTCAGTGCTGTGGGATGAAAACCAAGATCAATTGCTCAGACTTCTCTGGCTACAGGGTTCATATGTAAATAAGTGAAGTTTTGGTCTAGTAAAAACAGGTCTATTAGAAATACAGTCCATCAGGAATTACAGATCAGGGAGGGCTTTAAAGGGAACAGATATCACACTCAGAATAACTAAGGAGAGTTTATTTATACAAGGGACTAATTACAAAGAGGTGTGGGGTTTGGTGGTGGTGAAATACAAGGGATAGTGGAGAAACCTGAAGCTAGCAGAAACAAGCTTGTACTAACCTTAGAACTGAGTGGACAGTGGGAAGAAGACATTACCAGACCCCAGAAGGAGAGAATGTCTTATACAGCAGCCATCTAGAGTGAAAAAATAACCTGCTGTCACGGAACACAGGCTGCCCAAATGTGCTCAATTTCCTTCCCCTCAGCTTTCTGCTGGTCAAACCAACTGGAAGCAAGAGGCCATGCAATTCTATTGATGTAACCCAGGCAAGTCAGCTTTCCTAGTTAGTGAACAAGATGGAAGGGTGGAGAGTGGATTTGGAGGGATTAAGTGAGGGATTTCTGGCATATCAGAAGAACTGACATATAATCCAAGATAAGTCAATAAGTGCATCAATTTGTAAGTCAACTGAAATCTCTAATACTTCACATGTGTAATCATCTATAAAATTTCTATCCTCTTATTTTAACAAGAATTTATTCGGTATGTCAATCATACTGCTTTTCTTCACAATTTTTAGGTCAGTCTCCCTAATTTCACCTACTTTATTCTCTTTGGAAGTTACTCTGATTATAGGTCTTCCAAAACTTTTCCAAAATATTTTAGTTTTCCAGGATCTCTGCCATTGGTCTATTTTTTTCTCTTCAAAATTTTTGAACTGCCTTGGATAAAATCCATGTGGGTAGAGTATTTATTGATATTGGGTCATGTTAACTCATCTATCACTTCTGTCTTACTGATTCTGAGCTCTGTGCAGTGGAGTATCTGCCAATTCAGAAAAATGTTCGCTAGGGTTTTGTCCTTTTCAAAAATCACATGGATAATGATTGTCTAATGATTTTTATTGATGTCTGTAGTACACTTGGTTGTATAGATGAATGATGTATAACTTTGATGTCCTTTGGAACGTTCACTCAGTAGTGAAATTCTCAAAACTTAGAATAGACTATGTTGGGTTTCTTACAAGGAAGTGGTAAAGTCAGTGTCACCAATATGATGCTGTGTTGTGTAGAAGATCACAAAAAGAGCAACACAAGGGAGCTATTATTTATTTCTTTATTTATTTTTTTTTGAGACAGAGTCTTGCTCTGTCGCTAGGCTGGAGTGCAGTGCCACAATCTCGGCTCACTGCAACCTCTGCCTCCCAGGTTCAAGCAATTCTCCTGCCTCAGTCTCCTGAGTAGCTAGGACATGTGCGCGCCACCATGCCCAGCTAATTTTTGTATTTTTAATAGAGATGGGGTTTCACCATGTTGGCCAAGATGGTTTCTATCTCTTGACCTCGTGATCTGCCCACCTTGGCCTCCCAAAGTGCTGGGATTACAGGCGTGAGCCACTGCGCCCAGCTGGGAGTTAATTTTTTTGATCATTTATAATAGGCCAGTTGGCGTGATAGGTATTTTGTGCATGGAATTTAATCGAGTTACATTAACATTACAAGTTAGATAATCTCTAGTGAAAGAAACATATTTTAAGCTCCCAGAAAAATATGATGGGATAGCATTTTTAAGGTCTTTCTAACCAAAGTGAAGTAAAGTAAATATTTGAGGTAGGAGTCTCTCCACCCAATGGAAGCCAAAAAGTCCAGTTAATATTTGATAGAAAGGTCTATATGTCATGGCAAGCTTGAAGTTTATGAGCCCTTCGGGGGACTGTAGTGCTGCCTAGTTGCTCTCCCTGGTTTCTCAATGATCCTTCCAGTCCATCTCCACACTACCAACCAGGTGTTCTTTCTAAAAATTCATTCTATCCCCACTGTTTCTTTACTTAAAACTGCCAATACTTGTAATGGCACTTAGCTAAAATCCAGCATGTTTGACAGGCCCGTACAAGGTCTTTGCTACCTCTCTGGCCTCAGTTCACATCATCTCCCCTACTTATGCTCCCACTGCCTGGATCACTCTTGTCTATGTCTATTCCTGAAAAGCTCCTCTCCTTCTTTCAGGTTTCACATTAAATGTCATGTCTTTAACGAAGCCATCATTTATCCTTCTACCTGAATAAGATCCCCTGGTATTCTCTCTAATTACACCCTTCATGTTTCCTTCAGATTCCTTATAGTGCTTTGTAATTATAGATTTGTTTCTGTGATTGTTTTTCTGATGTCTGTCTTTTTTGTCAGACTGCATGTTCCATGAGGTCTATTTTGTTCAATGTGGTCATTTCTAGCTTCGTGGCACAAGGCCAAGTACTAGGAGTGCTGTGTTCTGAATGTTTATGTCCCCCTACTCAAATTCATATGTTGAAACCTAATACCCAATGTGAAGGTATTTGGAGGTGGGACCTTTGGGAGCTGATTAGTTTATGAGGGCAGTCCTCTCATGAATGAGGTTAGTACCCTTAGAAAAGAGGAACCAGAGATCTGCCTTCCCAACTTCCGCCACATCAGGACACAGCAAAAGCACCATCAATGAATTGTAAAACAGGCCTCTCCAGTCACGGAATCTTCTAGTGTCTTGGTCTTAGACTTCCAGACTCCAGAACTGTGAGAAATCAATTTCTATTATTTATAAGCTACCCAGTGTATGTTATTTTGTTAGCCTGAACAGACTAAGACAAGGATGCTTCAATAACATGTGCCAAATAAATGAATGAATGACAGTGACACAGTTCCTGTCCTCCAGGAGTTTAGTGTCAGAGATGACAATGGACAGAGATAAGATCACTGAACTGTGTAAGTATTGGAAGAGTGGAATAGACAGAGGCACACACAGTGCAAATTGGGAGAACCCTACAGGCAGGTTCAAGCCATTGGTCCCTTGAAGAAAAGAATTAAATCTTTCTTATCATTGAGAACATAATAATTCAACTAGTAACAAGGGACTAAATGTTAGAGAATAAGTCTTGCAATTATTAAATAACTTGCTCTGTGGCTTAATGGGAGGCTCTGGAATTGAGAGTTGAAGCCTGTGTTCTCATACTGACTAGCCATATCACTTTATACAAGCCCATTGCACTCTGCAGGCACAGATTATGTCCTTCCAGTATTACACTTATAAGACAATTAGAGGGCAGTATATGAAGATGGAAGAGCATGTTAATGAAAGAAAGGGGACCTTTTAAGCTCGTGAAATTTCTTTCTACCTTACTTTGGAGTTCATGTTCTCTCTGTCTGTCTCTCTGTCTCTGTCTCTGTCTATATAAATATAGTCTGTGTGTGTGTGTGTATCTGTTGGGGTGGGTGGGAGGAGAAGGTCTTATATATGGTTGAACTATCCACATTAACTTCTGTTCAATGGGGACCTAAAGATTTCCTGCACTTGTTAACTAAAAAATATTTTCTGGAAGCTATAGCTCAGTCCATCATTCTGTAAACTTGTAAAGAATCTTTGTCATGCATAAGCCCAGATGGAATAAATCTGCTAAGTGAATGCTTACACAAAACAGAACATTTTGAAAAACACATTTATAAATAGTCTGTGCAATTTTAGTAAATAAATGAATTGATGTGTCTACATTCTATGCATACATTTCAATCCAGGGAAGCATTTCCATAGTTAAGTCTCCAATACTGAAAACTACCTATTAAGTGCAGGCCGTGGATGTACATTCGTGGACTCACACTGAACAGAAAATTAAGCTATTAATATTACCCTGAAGATAATGAGACATTTAATGTCCTCATAATTGTAGCCATGTTAAAAACTAAAATAGAGAACTTCTCCTGCGACTCCCTGGAAACTTGATTTGATGCAGACTAAAATGAGGATATATCTGGGCAATTCCTTACTCATGAATAAACAAATGTGTGTTGTCCCTTCTATCTGCAGACACCTTCATCAATACTTTTGTAACACCGTGCCTTCTTAATTGCTTACCTACAGAGCTAAGCTTTCACCTAGGCCAAGTCTTCTCTGGAATAGAAGGGTTAAAATTTGTGTTATAAGGTTTGGGTGATTTAATCATTAATATTCATTCTATTAGTTACCAAAATTATTAATGATTAAAGGTGAGGAATTGATGATAGAAAAGTTGATTGGGGTGTTGGGCCATTAAGTGTATAACCAAGGTTTCACATAGCCTTGGGACAAATATATTACAAAAATGTCAGTTCTCAAATTTGTTAACTTGAAGCTACCACTTTTTACGACACAGAACCTCAGTTCTCTTCTGTCCAAAATCATATCTCTCTAGGTATTTTAAGAGTCTCCCACATCCTCACATGCAGACATAAACAGCCTTCTCATGATCTTATTGATTTGTCACCTTAGAATGAATTCTTACAGAGAATCCCAGAACTAGATCCCAGTACGTCTCATAATTTGTATATAAAAAATAATGGTTCAATGTTATTATGCTTTGCAAGGAATGGGCTGAGCACCAAAGAGGGTTTATGAAAGAGTTGGACAAGGAGGGGCACAGGCAGCAGAGATGTGCACTCCCCAGAACAGCTCCCTTAGAATGAAAACTCCGTGCTAGGGTGTCATTTTCAGGAGGATAGTGATTTGTGTGTGTTTGGTTTACTCCTCTTTTTCCATGTAAGAAGAATGCTTGGCACATGATAGGCCCTCAATAAATATTTGTTGAACAAATGAATAATAATGTTCATTTTGGTTAAAATGAACGAAAATTCTGAGCATGCAACCTTGCCCAAGCTCCTGGGTCATCCCAATTTGTGGTTGAAATGGAAAGACAATAGCAAAGATTTTCTTTATTTAATGTATTTCGTCAGAGGAAATCTTGGACACTCAGAAATATATCCTTGTTTAGGCATAGGAGAATTTGTACTACCCTTTGCTTGTGAATCATCTTGTTAACATTTCTAAGTAGTTACCAGAATTCTTAAAAGAACTACCATAGTAAAGATAATATGTTTCATTAGGGGAATTGCTGAAAGTGCAAAAGGTGTCATAATTTGTTGATAATAGCTATTCTTGGTATGGTTTGTGAGATGAGTATAGAATTTACCTGTGTGCTTTATGGTTTCAATCAGCATTAACTCTGAAAATATAAAAAATTAGTCCCGAATTCTAGTTTTTTAGAATAAATGCTGCACTTTTTAAAGGAGGACCTTGTTTGAGTGAGTGAATCTGACCTAATATGTAGAAAAATAAAATTGTACCCATTATACATTTTCAAAGCCTTCTATAATGGTGTGTTTTAAATTATGTAGGGTAAAAGACCAGTCTTTTAAAAAAATCTCTAATCTATTACAGAATAATACCTTATAATGGAAATAAATTTTTAGGAAAACAATTATGTGCTTTTATGTCATATTAATGTCAAATCATCATAAAAGTTTTCTAAACTTCACCCTCAATTTCTGTACTTATGCTGACTTATTCTGTACCTATTATGGGGACTGTCCTCCCCTCCCGGGTGTAAATCCTGAATTCCCAGCATGACTTTGGAAGGGTAAACAGGCTCAGCTGACTTTCAGATGTACACTGTACCCGCCCAGTGGATTTCCAGGAGTTTGTTCCTCTCTACCCTTCTGGTCAAATATGGACAGAAGCTTTTTCTCTTATTTCCATTAACCCAGCTTAGGCAGGCTGGAGCTTCAAAACAACCAGTGAAGAAATGACAAATATGCAGAATGTATAAGCAATATAGACAGTTTGACATGCATAGTACATGATTCTGAGTCTACTAGTGCAGAGGGCTCTACTTTGCATCCTTTCTGGAGATGCAAGCACCCACAGTTCTTAGGAGACCTCCTCACATCCTGGCCTGGCTCCCTGTGGTTGCCACTGTCCTAATGGCTGCCTCTTGGACATAGTCTTATAAACATATTAGTGTAAACATTGCCTTGTAAGCATATTGATCTTAATGAAAAGAAACTTCATTGTTATCTTATTATAAAAGCAGTATTTGCTTATTGTGTTACACTTAAAATAGATTGGGCCAGGCACGGTGACTCATGCCTATAATCTCAGCATTTGGGGAGGTTGAGGTGGGTGGATTGCTTGAGCTCAGGAGTTTGAGATCAACCTGGGCAACATGGCAAAACCGCATCTCTACAAAATATCAAAAATTAGCCAGGCATGGTGGCTCGCACCTGTACTCCCAGCTACTCAAGAGGCTGGAGTGGGAGGATGGCTTGAGCTATGGAGGTTGAGGCTGTAGTGAGCTGTGATTGCAACATTGAACTTCAACCTGGCAACAGAATGAGACCATGTCAAAAAAAAGAAAGAAAGAAAGATTAAATTATGAGGAAAAAAGTTAAATTCCCATAATCTCATGATTCGTTTACTTTACACATGAACATGTTTTTAGAAACATTGAATATTACTGTTTGGTAATCAGGTCTACTCCCTAAATTGCCGATTAGATAGCTTGACTTTTCCTCCATCAACAAGACCCAGAAAGACAAAGCAACCTCTACCTTTCTTGAGATCTCAATTCTTGTATCCCAAAGTGAAGAGCCCAAGACATCACTTTGTCCTGTGAAGCCTCCTGTCTTTTACCACAGAGGTATGGTCTTGTTATCACAGGCTTTAAAGCAGAGGATGCAAACACATTTAATGTAGCCCGCATAAAGTTTAAGACAGTTGAATTTAAATACTTTAGGTGGGTGTATGTACTGCCAGATTCACACCGTTATTTTACCTAATTCCTGTAGGCATTTGAGATTAAGACCAACATCTTATAGAGTTAATGTAGTCTAAAATAACACAACAATCAGAGTCTTCTTATAATGTGAGTTACACAAATCTCTAATAGATTATTCTCTTCATATAAACCCATTATCTCATAACATATTAAGAAGGAAATAAAACTAATGGCTCACTATTGAAGGAGAAGGCTACATATATATTACAGTTATGGTTCAGATTTGAAAGCCAGGGAGTGGCCTGCCTGAATTCTTTATCAGTTGCCAAGAGAGAAATTAAAGCTTTTCATGTCCCATAGTTCTGTGTGAAAATACTAATGATATGTAGGAGTAATATATCAAGGCACTGATGTGTTCTCACATATTACTAAAGATTAATTGATTATTCAATGCATGTCATCCAGGTTAATGAGGAGGGCTAGAGGAAATGGAATCCAAGATGAAAGAAAGAAGAGAAATAAAGGTTCAGATTGCAGTGCACTGCCTGAAGTTACATACCAGCTGAGCTCCACAGTGAGGAACTTAAGGAGGGAGAATTAATGAAAATGAAGTGATCAAGAATGCTGAACATAAATCTCATCTACTACACTGTTTTGTTTGCACTCAGTTCGGCTTCCCAGGCTTCTCCAATTTGTTCCTCAGACACTCTGGTCAAATAAATCATTATTCCACCAGTGATGATAACTGTTCCAAAAAGCAAAGTATCAGACACCACCCATTCAATCCTCTAGCTCTGAAATATGCCAGAATATCCTTGGCCTGTGCTTGGATGAATAAATGGATGGGGAGAATTAAGCACTGCTGACTAGAAAATGATTTTTTAAATGTGGCCAAGGAGGCATCATTTTCTTTTTTTTCAGGAGGTCATTCAAAGAAGACAGAAAGACAAGCAGATTATCTTTCTCCTAAAGGGACTGCAGAAGTGGCGTTTTATAAGAAGAGAGCCCATTAATGCTATATAATATACAATGTATTTATTCTGGATATTAATTTAAAATATTAGGTATACACAACTGAGATATTTTCTGTCATAGTTTAAAGTTTATCTGGATTATAGTTTAAGAATGCTATGCAACATCTAAAGAATTTTTGGGTGAAACATGTTAAATTAATCATTTTGAATATTTCTTCTAAGTTAGATTTGGTTATTTCATTTCCAAATTATAAATTAACAAGAATGTTTTTAGAGCTCTAATTTGTGTAATTCTAGCTTGGTTTTCTTTGGAGTAAGCTTTCATGAAATATATTCTCCACGTATTAAATTATTATTCTATTATTCTCATATCACATTTGGTTTTTATACAGACTTCTAGAGTCTAAAGTGAACACAAATCAAGTTTCTGTAACCTGTAATTATCTTTGTGCAACTAAAACATTTTTAACATTAGTTTAAAAAACTCAAACAAGTCAATCAAGCAACTACATTGTTTCAATTGAAAATAGTCAATAACAATCAAATTTGCTTTAAAAATCATCTCTACTCAGGGCTTATTTCCCTAATAGGTCATATTTTCTGAGTGTTTCCTTTTATTTTTATAGAAGTAATACCTACATTACAAAACTACCTGTGTAACACTATGGAAGGCAATTTACAATGCACATTATAACGATGAAGCAGCTTGTTCACTGGTGGCAGTAATTCATAATATATTATAGCTCATTACAGGAGAAGTTTAGCTTAATTCTTGATTCTTTATGTTAAGGAGGGCAATACAATTTGAAAAGAAGAAAGTTTTCCTCTTCATTCCTCATGTTTACTTCTAAGTATCATTTTAAGATACAGAATAAGTTTATCATTATGTATTGGAAATATTATATGTAGTGGAGGACTTATGAGAAAGAGGCTGCTATGTGCTCATTCAAACTTCCGCCAGAAAACACAGTTAGACTACAAATCCCATTTATTTGACTGCATTTATTTGACTGCATTCATTTGACTCAGCAGTTTCTTTGCAGTTTGATGTTGCCGAGTAACTGAATACTATCTAATGCAATATGCACAAAATTGATGTGTTTCTCTTTCAGGCCTGGTCCACTGAAAATGTTTGCACCATTTCCAATTCTTATTCTCTACATTAGTTTGCTGGGCTTATGTAGAGAATCCAGGAGAGGATTCCCAGGCTTTAAGGAATACTGGAACCACATGATGGGAAAAGTTATGGTTCCAAAATGATGCTAACCAGAAACTCAGAACCAAACTTTGTATGAGAGATGGACTCATATTGTGTACATCACCGAGACTTAAGGGCTTATTTGTATGGAAGCTAGTTTACTTACACTAACTGAGAACAAAGGGTTAGAATCGATGCACACTTTTGATATCTGGAGTTTTATTTTTTTAGTAAATTTACATCAAAGATAAGAAACCAGGTTTTTATACAAGGATGGACAATTCGGTCTTTCACTTTCCAAATGAGATTGTGTAAGCTGAAAAACTTAGACAAGCACAAAAATTATTTGTTAATAGTCAATGAAAATTTAAAAATATAGAAAGCATATACTAAATGTAAATATCAAGAATTATTCAAGAAAAGGAGAAACTCAGAAAAATAAGTTAAATCAACAGCAGTCAAAAAAAAAGTAATCCTATTTTATAGGAGGGTCTGTGCAAATGAATATTAGTCTAAATCTACCCTGTACATGAGGTTTATAGAAGGAGATGGAACAGCACTTTATAGAATGCCATTTGATTCTCAAAGCCTATCAGAACAAAGCAAGAAAGACGAAGGTTATCTTTAGTATCCCCTAAAGATATCGAGACTTTTTCCCCTTAGAATATAAGTTCCAGATTTGATTTCTTTAAGAAGTGACAAGAACTTAGAGTTGTGAAAGAATCTGAATGCAGAATTTTTCTACATTTTTGTTTTAATCTTTGACAATTTTATCACATTTGCCCAAATTGACAATATCTTTTATAGTGACTTTAAAGTCTTTATTGAAAGCTTACTGAGGTATTTTTCAGAGAAACAATTTTCGCATACATTTTTATCGGTTTACATATTTAACACAAATTTGTTTTTGCAGTAATAGATATGATATATTTTGTAGGAGAATGACTGATTCTTGATAATCACTCATGTGGTCATAGCCAAATTGTGTGGCCATGGCAGAGATTGGCTTCCTACTGATGCATGTTCGTCATGCCACAGGCATTATTCAAATTGTTTTACAGAGGGAAAGTTGGAAGTTAGTGAATCTAGAGAGTTGGATAAACGGTGCTGGGTTAAGAGAGTGCAGACGCACATTTTGACAGTTCTCACTCCACCTGCAGAATCTCAGCTTCCCGAAACTTTTCTAATACTCAAGTGTGCCTGGGAGATTGTTACTCATGCTCTCCTGTGATGAACACATGGATCTCCTGTTTGATTTCTCTTTTCCTGACCCTTTCTCTCTGATTCTAGCAAGCCAGGCACAGTGGAGTCAATGGGCATTGACATGGCTTCTGTTAAGTTCTGCCACTCCTGACTGGTATAACCCCTCTGTATTAGTTCATTCTCACACTGCTATAATGATACTACCTAAGACTGGGTAATTTATAAATGAAAGGGATTTAACTGAGTCACAGTTTCACATGGCTTACATGTAGAAAACTTACAATCATGGCAGAAGGGGAAGGGGAAGCAAGGCAATTCTTACATGGCAAAAGATGAGAAACAGAGCACAAGGAGGGAACTACCAAACACCTTTAAAACCATTAGATCTTGTGAGAACTCACTGATTATCACAAGAACAGCACAGTGGAAACTGTCCCCATGATCCAATCAACTTCCACCAGGTCCCTCCCTTGATAAGTGGGGATTACAGTTCGAGATGAGATTTGGGTGGGGACACAGAGCCAAACCATGTCATACTCGCTCTTTAAAGATTGCCATGACCTGTTGGGCACTATTCCTCTAATGTGCTGAGGTTTGGGGGAACCAAAGCTATGTTTTGTCAAAAAGGGGTACTTACAAGATGCTTATGATTGATAGCTTATGAAAATTTGACTGAGATAACTCCTTCAGGCTTTAATTATAGTGTTCTTCCTCCCCACAGCTTACTCCCAGCACATGGTGATCTCATTTCTACATAAGGCACTAATTCATGTGAGGCTGAGTAGAAAGGCAGAGAGCAAGCACTTTTACAAAAGCCTATGCATCCTCATGAGTAAAGTGGGTCAGGATTATCTGCAAAACTAGTTTTTCTTCAGAATCTTTCACTTTCCAGGAATCTCCTCAGTTTTTTCATGCAAATGCACTTGGACAAATTCAGACCTGTCTGCTGTCAGAAAGGAACACACAAGGAACACACCTTAATTTCATCATGAGGCTTGGAAACCTAAAATAACCTAAAAATAAGTTTAATTATAGCATAACTATCTCCTAAACAAAGCCTGGTTTAAATAAAGATAGATAGTGTTCAGTTATCTCTTCTTCTGTAAAGAACTACCCCAAAACTTAGTGACTTATTGCATAAATATTTTAAATAAATTATGATTTTGTATGTCAGAAATACAAGCAGGACTCAGCTGGGTGATCCTTTTGCTCCACATAGTTATTGACTGGGTAGAAGTTGGTGGTATTCAGCTGATGACTGGTGTGTATTACTCAGGGTTCTCTAGAGGGACAGAATTGATAGGATATATGTATATACGAAGGGGAGTTTATTAGGGAGAATTGACTCCTTGATCACAAAGCGAAGTCCTACGATAGGCAGGCTGGGGAAGAGAGAAGCTGGTAGTGGCTCATTCTGGGTCTGAAAGCCTCAAAACCAGAGAATCCAACAGTGTAGCCTTCAGTCTATGGTTGAAGGCTCAAGAACTCCTGGCAAACCACTAGTGCAAGTCCAAGAGTCCAAAAGCTGAAGAATCTGAAGTCTGATGTCCAAGGGCAGGAGGAGCAGGAGGAAGCATCCAGCCCAGGAAAAAGCAGGAAGCCAGAAGAATCAACAAGAAAAGTTATCTTACCTTCTTCCACCTGCTTTTGTTCTAGCCGGACTGGCAGCTGATTGGATGGTGTCCACACACATTGAGGGTGGGTCTTCCTCTCCCAGTCCAGCAACTTAAAATGTAAATCTCCTCTGGCAACACCCTCACAGACAAATACTTAACCAGCCATCTAGGTATCTTTTTTTTTTTTTTTTTTTTGAGACGGAGTCTCACTCTGTTGCCTTGGCTAAAGTGCAGTGGTGCGATCTCAACTCACTGCAACCTCTGCCACCTGGGTTCAAATGGTTCTCCTGCCGCAGCCTCCCAAGTAGCTGGGACTACAAGCACCTGACACCACACCCAGCTAATTTTTGTAGTTTTAGTACAGATGGGGGTTCACCATCTTGGCCAGGCTGGTGTTGAACTCCTGACCTCGTGATCCATCTGCCTCGGCCTCCCAAACTGCTGGGATTAGAGGTGTGAGCCACCTCGCCCAGCCTAGGTATATTTTAATCCAATCAATTAAGTTGACACCTAACCTTAACTATCACAAGTCCACCCCTTGTCAACTTGGCACCCATATACGTCACCTGAAATCATACTTAATCCCTAAATAAAGACAATAATAAGGTCATAATTACACCTAACATAATACAACTATGCTTCATACAACTGGAAGTGCACTAATCCTTAACCTAACAACACTTAAATGCTGATAGGAAATCAATAAAATTTATGTTACATGATAAAGGAAAAAGGAAATAAAATGAAGATACTTTCCTAGTACAGGTTATACATGCACAAACATGTTCTTAACAAAGTAAGGAGGAAATACTCATGATAATTACAGTCCTTGTTTCTGCAACTGGTCACGTGGTCATAGCTGGTATTGATGACTAGCTTCTTCTACCCCTTCTGTATTCTTTTTGCCTTAAGCAAGTACCTTGGCCTGTTGTTGGTTTTTGCCTGGTGAAGGAACCCAAACCTTCATTCCTGAAGGGTCTGGGCCATTTTTCATCCTGTCTGGATTGGATAACTAGTTTCCCATTGACCTTAATCATGGGCATCGTAATA
This sequence comes from Gorilla gorilla gorilla, assembly GCF_029281585.2. NCBI lineage: Eukaryota > Metazoa > Chordata > Mammalia > Primates > Hominidae > Gorilla > Gorilla gorilla. Next base: position 132,510,235 of record NC_073228.2, read on the forward strand.
ATGAGAGACACCCTAAGGGATCTCCTGTATTCCTGACATACTCTTCCTTACTTCCATTGTAGAGTAGTCTGATTTCATCTTGATTGTCTGGTCAATCACCTCCACCAACACTGTAACTCCCTTCTTAGCCTCTTGACTTAGAGGAAGGAGGAGCCCAAAGTGGCCAAGTGGCAATCTTAAATTCCAGTTTAATGGAATCATTGTTGTGTGTCCGGGTAGCAGCTTTTCTTCCTCAGGAACTAAGACCTCTTAGGCCAGCAGAAGGTAATGCCATGGGAATAGGAAGCAAACGTTTTGTTGGTGAGTCACTAGGGGTGATGGTGAATGATGCCACTTCCACTTCCACCTTTTGATTGACAGGCCCTGCAGCTCGGACTCCTAGAAATTTCACTGAGGTAGACACTTGCTGAATTTTAGTCGGATTTATTGCCCATACCCTGGCACGCAAATTCTCAGTGTGGTTGCTACTTCTCACTCACTGGGTCCAGTCAGTGTCATTTCATCAATGTAATGGGCCAGTGTGATATCTTGTGAAAGGGAAAAGCAATCAAGATCTCTGTGAACAAGATTATGACACAGAGCGGGAGAGTTGATATACCCCTAAGGTAGGACCTTATGGACGGGAATGGAGAAAAAGGCATTTGCCAAATTAATAGCTGCATACCAGGTACCAGAAGGTTTCTTAATTTGCTCAAGCAATGAGACCACATCTGGTACAGCAGCTGCAGTTGGAGTCACCACTTGGTTAAGCTTGTGCTAATCCACTGTCATTTTCCAAAATCCATCTGTCTTCTGCACAGAACAAATAGGAGAGTTCAACAGAGATGTGGTGGGAATCACTGCCCCTGCGTCTTTCAAATTCTTGATGGTGGCAGTAATCTCTGAAATCCTTCCAGGGATGCAATATTGTTTTTTCTAGATAGAGGCAGCTCTATTCGCCTCCATTTGGCCTTTTCCACCATAATAGCCCTCACCCCACAGGTCAGAGAACCAATGTGGGGATTCTGCCAGCTGCTGCACATGTCTATGCTAATTATGCATTCTGACATTGGGAAGTGACTACAGGATGAGTCTGGGGACCCACTGGACTCACTGTAAGTTGGACCAAACTAACACCCTATTAATTACCTGACCTCCATAAGTCCCTACACTAACTGGAGCATCACGATGTTTTGACATTTTTGGAATCAATGTCAGCTCAGAGCCAGTGTCCAGTAGTCCCCAGAAGATCTCATCATTTCCCTTTCCCTAATGCACAGTTACCTTGGTAAAAGGCCAGAAGTCTTCTTGGGGAAGGATGGGAGAAGGATTAACAGTAAAAACTGTTGGTAGTGTAGTGGGGGGTCCTTTCTTAAGGGAACAGGCCTCCCCTCCATTTAAGGGGTTCTAGGTCTGTAAACTGGCTCAAATCTGAAAATTGATTGAAAAGCCATCATGCTCTGTTTTTATAATTCAAATTAGTCTTTTGTCTACTTGACCTGGAAGTTTTCTGCTTATACAAATTAAGTAAGAATGCAGTAAGTTTCCTGTCAATTTTACTTCTAGGAACACTGTGATTAATTAGCCAATGCCAGAGCTCTACACATGTCAGACTATTCTGATTGCTGCTTTGCCTCTGCTGTCCATTACAGTAACTATGCCCAACTTGCCTTTGATGGTTGAGTGCCGCCACTTGGCCCATGCCACCTGGGGATCCAATTATTCCTATTGCATTTAAGTTTTCCCATTGAGGGAAAATTAATTTCCGTTGTAAGATCTGGCATACCAAGAAGAGCAATCACAGAGCTCTTCAAGGACGCAGGTGCTCCCCACACAAATCTATTTTACAAGGTATTGGTGAAGGATGTGTCTTCTGGACCTTCTCAGTTGGGATGAGAAAGTCTAAAATGACTAATCCACTCTAGCATTCCAATCTCCCTAAGCCTTTGAATCCCTTCCCCTACATTAAACCAAGGGAGATCAGGCATTTCCAGCTCGCTCATAGTGGGCCATCTTTTTATCCATGATTCAGCTAACCAAGGAAATAAACTATTAGAACCTTTTTTAATTCCCCCTGCTGCAACATTAAATGCAAAATCTCTGCTTAGTGGGCCCATATGAATAAATTCTGCCTGATACAACTTTATGTTCCTTCTACCGTTATCCCACACCCTTAATATCCATTCCCATACCTGTTCTCTGGATCTCCACTTATATAAATTAGAAAGCTCAAGTAGTTCTCTTGGAGTGTGGCGCACTTCCTTGTGGGTCACACTCTGAACCTCACCTTTAGGGGCCTACTGGGGCTTCAGTCTAGTTACAGGGTAGAAGCAAAGAGGGGTGGTAGGGGTTAGTCCTGAGGAGAATCAGCATTTCCTTGCCTGGCAACTGCATCGGGGAGACCATCACTGTTGCCTCAGGCAGTGCAATCTCAGACAAAGGTGGAAAGGCTGATGGCAGCCTGGGTGGGGAGGGGATGCTACCACCACTAGGGGTGGGGAGGCCCTTTCCTCTGACACAAAAGGCTCATCAGAATTTAGGAGCTCAGTGTCTCCAGCTTCATCAAGGTCCTCCACCACATCCCCATCCAAAGTTACAGGGTCCCATTCTTTCCTAATGAATGCCCTCATTTTAACAGTCGACATCTGGTGAGACTGAGCCTGTATCTTTTGTTGCAGGTCAGCTATTCACATGAAGAACTTGCGTCTGATTTTTAGCAATTTCAGCTCTTTGTCTACAAGACATAAGACTCTCACCCAGGGCAATCTTAGAAGATTTGAGGCTAAGTATGTGCTTCTGGAGCCAGGAGATCGGAGATGGAATCTCTGAGCTCATTCTTTTCTTTCATCACTTTCTCCAGCAAACTTAGGAGCAACTAAACAACTTCATTATATTCCTTGGTTCTCTACAAATGTTCAAAGGTATCATGTATAGAGTCACTAAACTCCTTGCCTTTCAAGAGTGGTGAATCAGGAATATCAAATGCGTTTATTTTGCACAACTCTCTAAACAATTCACGCCAAGGACTATCAGTGCTCTCCACACTATTAGGAGTAGAGTCATTAAGTAGTTAATCTGGTTAGGTCTAACCAGATTAAAGAGCCAGGAACCCCAAAACCGACTAGAGAAATCCATCCTTAAAATTAATTCCTCTAGAACCACCCCAGTACCAAAATCTGTATTAATCAGAGCTCTCCAGAGGGACAGGACTAATAGGATATATGTATATATGAAAGAAAGTTTATTAGGGAGAACTGGCTTACACGATCACAAGTCGAAGTCCCACAATAAGCCGTCTGCAAGCTAGGTAAGAGAAAAGCCAGTAGTGGCTCAGTCTGAGTCTGAAAGCCTCAAAACCAGGGAAGCTGACAGTGCAGCCTGCAGTCTGTGGCCGAAGGTCTGAGAGCTCCCAGTAAACCGCTGGTACAAGTCCGAGAGTCCAAAGGCCAAAGAACCTGGAGTCTAATGCCCAAGGGCAGGAGGAGCGAGAGGAAGCATCCAGCACAGGAGAAAGAAGAAAGCCAGAAGACCAAGGAAGCAAGGTTATCCCACCATCTTCCGCCTGCTTTCTTCTAGCCGCACTGGCAGCTGATTGAATGGTGCCCACCCATACTGAGGGTGGATCTTCCTCTCCCAGTCTACCAACTCAAATGTCAATCTCCTCTGGCCACACCCCCATAGACACACCCAGAAACAATACTTTACCAGCCATTTAGGTATCTTTCGATCCAATCGAGTTGACACCTAACATTAACCATTACAATTGGGATGAACTGGAGGACCTCAGTATGGCTTCACTCACATGTTTTGTGCTTTGATAGGGAAATCTGGAAGGCTGGTCTCAGCCTGTCCCCTGTCCATCTCCACATAGTCTCAGGGCCTCTGTATTTGATCTCTGCACCATATAATTGGACTTCCTACCTGGAGTTGGCTACCCTATGTGATGATTAATTGTATGTGTCATCTTGGCTACAGTGCCCAGATGTTTGGTCAAATGACTGTCTAGATGTTGCTGAGAAGGTGTGTTTTAGATGTGATTAATATTTAAATCAGTAGACTTTGGGTAAAACAGAGTATCCTCCATAATGTGAGTGGGCTTCATCCAATAAGTTGAATGCCTGAAGAGGAAAAGTCTGAGGCCCAGGGAAGAAGGAATTCTGCCTCCAAGTTGCCTTTGACTTGAAACCGCAGCATCAGCCCTTCTCTGGGTCTCCAACATACCAGCCTGCTCTGAAGATTTTACACTTGCCAATCCCCACAAGCGTGTGAGCCAATTACTTTAAAAAAAAAAAAAGCCTTATATATACACCTGTCTATCCTATGGGTTATACTTCCCTGAAGATCCCTAATATACACCAGAAAGAACATTTCAGGAGACAGGAAGTGAAAGCTGCCAGTTTCTTGGAGACCTGGGCCTGGAAACTGGAACATCATTCCTGTCATCAGAGTGTATTGTACAAGCAGTCACAAAGCCACACTCATTCTAGGGAAGGGGATACAAATTGTGCCTTTTAAACAAAGAATTTTGATGATCTTTACCACAAATAATAACACTTGTAAAAAGCATTGTCCCATTCTATTCTTAGCCTATGGGATGTGTATTATTATTACTATTTTACTGATGGTCAGAGAAATTAAATGGGAAAGACAGTACAGCTGGCCCTTGTGTCCATGGAGTTTGCATCCGTGATTTTAACCAATCACCGATTGAAAATGAATGGTTATATCTGTACTGAACATGTATAGACTTTTTTTCTTGTCATTATTCCTTAAACAATACAGTTTAACGACTATTTACATAGCATTTATAATCTAGTAGGTATTATAAGTAATCTAGAGATGATTTAAAGTATGTGGGGGAATTGCATAGTTTATATAAATTTTATATAGGCGGCTTGAGCATCCATGGATTTTGGTATCCAGGGGGATTCTGGAACCAATTCCCCAAGGATACCAAAGGATGACTGTGCTCGAACTAAAATAGTATCAGACCAGAATCCTTGCTGTTAGTCATTCTGATATGCTGTCTCTAGTGGTATGCTGGTGATCTAGCTTTCTGGAAAAACAACAAGAAACCAAAAAGAGTAAGCTGTGATTTGTAGTGCTTGCCAAATTCTGTTGTGTAAATTATCCCATTGTGGACCATTTCAAGCTATTAAAAACTTTTACTGACCTCAGAGTTGGGAAGGATGTGCACAGTTAGCTGTAGTGAGCCAGTATGAGCCATCTTCAGAATGCCACTGAGTATTTTCTCCCAAATGGAGAAACAATGTTACTGGTCTTAAGAGAATAAGACAGAAAGAGAAAGAGGGAGGGGAATATTAGTGGGGAAGAAAGAAAGGAAGAAAAAGAAAGAAAGAAAGATAGGTAAAAAAGCCAAAGGAAGAAGGAAAGCAAATGAACAACAACAAAAAAAGTTTTCTAATGGAAATCCTAACTATGCTCTGCTATCCAAAAGATAGAGAATAACTGTAGATGGAAACAATGGGAATTTATTTTAAGAACTGAACTTTCACAAGATTGTTTTTCTGATTATTACAGTTGCATTTCTGATTATTTAAGCATCGCTGATCTACTTCTTGGTTTAGGCTGACTTCTGACTTGGTAGCCAGGATGCAATTTGCTTTTCCCAGCCTTCCTTTGGTATCTTAGGAAAGCCTGGCATATTTTATTATTTCATGGAAATGTAAATAAAGAAAGTATAATTGATCACCACCCCTTTTGCCCTATCATTGGGCCATTCCAAAACTACGTATGTAATTTTCAGAATATTTGAAACTCTTTAGAATATAAATCTTGTTTGCTTCCCCCATGACTTATATACAATCTTTATTTGTCTTCTTGAAGCCAGCTATTTCAATGTTGCATTAAATGATGACTTAGCATGGCATTATTAATCAGGCAATGACAAAAATACCTCAGACTCATTCTTTTACAACTAAAAGATCCTAAGTGAGGATAGCAAGCACCATTGGTTGCCTGCTCCAAAGCCTTTTCAATAAAAGCCTGGTTCTTAAAGCAATTAACAAACTTCCCAACATGACTCCAGTAAATCTTATTTTACCCAGTTGTGGAAACTTTATGACTGCTTTTGGAAAGGGACATGTGATTTCATCCTAGCCAATGAAACCTGAAGAAAGACTGCTGGAGTGAACCAGGGAAAGGTTTTCTTGTTCATAGAAATCACCCCTTCTTCAATTATATCTTATCATGGTGTAAGTGATATGCAGCTCAGTAACCCCTATCTTGTGATCATGAGTGAAGCCAGCTGGTCTGAAGCCTGCACATGGACAAGCATGGGGCCAAGAGCATCACAGAGGAGCAGTGCAGTGATCCTGAACTACTGTGCATGGAGCCTGTTCAACTTATGGAAGTCTTACTCTTGAGATATGATGTCTCATGATTGTTTAAAATAGTTGAGACAGGGCTTTCTGCTCATTGCAGCACAAAGCAATCAAGCACTAACCTCTTCACTGACACATGTGAAAATTGAGGTCCACAAATAGTAAATCTTTCAATTGCTGGACACAGCCAGTGTCAGATTAGGACTAGGACCTCATTTCACTGACCTAATCCTTGGAGGCCTACAAAAGATATAAAGAAATCCCTTCTTCTCCATTTGCCTTCATCTGACAAATGTGGAATAGGCATTTTTGTGAGTTGGAGACTTACTTAACAAGTCTTGGCAAAGATTTGCTCCTGGGTCTGACACTTAAACTTATCCATCTCTGTTTCTTAATAGAAGTGAATACTTAATATCAAATTTTAATATATATAAATATTTCAGGGATAATTACCTTAGAATTACGAGTAAAATATTTTCACCATTACATGTATTTTTGAAACTTAATTCTATAATTGTAGCAAAACATTTCAAAGCATGTAGTGAAGGAAATCAAATACCTGTCAGTGTGTAAAATTTATATCTATATGTATATACTACATTATATGCATATATGGTATATCTTAGGTGTGCTGTGTTTGGTTGCAAGAAGTTTTCATGTGATCTCTCTAATCAGTAAAATCTCTAGTATCCACCAAATGTATTGATTAGTGACTTAGAGTTGCTGCATGAATGAGCTCGTTAAATCCTCACAAGAGCCCTACAAGGCAAATATTATTATTGTTCTAATTTTAAAGAGGAGGAAAGTGAAGCCCAGAGAACTAAAGTGACCTTTCTAAGGCCACATAGACAGTGTCGAGGAGACCAAGTATCTCCTATGGCTAGTCCTGTGCACTATTGCTGAAGTATTTTTCTTAGGGGGCTTGGGAGGAGACAGTGGTAGAGCCAATGAGGTAGAAGTGGAGGATGGTAGGTGACAGAGTCTCCATCCAGTGGGGTTGGAGTTAACTCATCTAAGGGGCCTAGTGGCCAGGCCAGAAGGCAGAAAGGACCCAAATCTTGGTAAATGCTGGTGAAAACCCCATCCCACTCCTCCTACTCAACCACAGCCACCTTTAGGCATTCCCAGCTAGAGCATAGACCATAATTAAGGATATATATGAAAGATGAAACATATGGCCAATATCTGGACCAACTCTTCAACAGTGCCCATTCTGAAGAGACTGATGATCTGGATATACTTACTATTAATAGTTTAGGCACACTGTCTATCACACTCATGCTGCCTGGGCCAGACACATGAACCAGCATAGATGCCATAATGGCTTGACCAACAATGGACCTAGTTTGAGTTGCTGGTCTTGCTAATTTGTACCATAATCCCAGATTGTCACGGACAGACTGATGACCTGAACATGCTGGGCATTTAGATATAAAACTGAGGCACCCCCGCTCACTTCATCTTGGCCAGATGCAAAGGGCCTAGATGGAGATTGTTCAGTGGACCGTTTTGCATCTTCTACTTGCAAGTATTTATTAAGCACTGGGGCATGTTTCCCTAAAGTTCTGTTGGACCTAGTTTTGATGCCAGAATGGCTCTGCAATTATCCAGACCCACATGAAAATCAAGGCTTTCTATTTGTAAACATTAAATGACTCAGGTGACAGATAATTCGATTTTTAAAAACTATATACATTTCTTGAAGTATTTTCACCATCATTACTTAGGTTTTTACCATTTAATCCTGGTGTGTGGAATTACTGGTAGCTGGTACTACCAAAAAAGAGTTGGTAGTTTAAACTGAGGTGCTGAGAACAATTAAGATGACATTCCAAAGTGAAGTGGCAGTATAAATGTTAATACTTACAGGGGAGAGCAGAAAACTAGACACAATGCTCTTCAATTCTTCATTAACATCTGCAAAATAAAAGGATCAGTATGTGTCAGGTTCAGAGAGGATCTGGGGACAATTTCTTTAGAAAGACCTGTTAGAGGTCTGATGCAAAAATCTCCTTGCAATGCAAGGAAAATTTCTTAAGAGAGAGCACTGAATGCTGTAAATAGCCATGTCTCCCCTCAAAGGGATACGGTTGCATTACCTGTTAGTCTGACATGTAGAAAGGAGGCTTTAATGAGACCACTCCAAGAGTGGGATCTTGCTGTCATGTGTGAAATCTCTAGGATGAGAAATAGCAAACTGCCTGTTCGCAATTAGCAAGAGGAGAGTGGCCTCACTGGGTGTCCTGCACTTTCAGGTTTTATTGGTATTAGGGAATGTATACAAGTAACCTGTGAATTAGGTTCTGGAGATGAACGTTAACATGGGGAAGGTCCTGTCTAAGAGGGTAGCCTAGACTGAAGGATGAAGGGACCTTGACCAATGGAAGTGAGGGCATTATCATGTTTCTATGAGCTGAGGAAAGAGTACATGCGCTATACTGTGAGAGATACCCTAATTTTAAATAAACTCAGAGTTTTAACTATTACATAGTTCTAGACATTTTACTATCCATATTGAAACTGTTATTTCCAAGGATAAGGAAAGTCTAGCCTCTCCTAATAAAATTAACAGGCAGTGGGGGGAAAAAATGTTGTTTTAAGATTGCATCCCAAGAATGAGTTGTGTTTGTCCAGTACTATTCTGTACACTTTAACATTAAATGGTAGTATTGAATAATCAAATACACTGAAATGTTTAGAAAAGAGATATATATTCTGAAGTCTTTCCTAGGAACAGCCTTACAGTATCTATTTATAGTTTCAATATTTAACTGTCATGGTACTTTCTCAAAAGTTTGAATATTGAACATGCTGCATGTTATAGAAAAAAATAACATGCCTGTAATCCCAGCACTTTGGGAGGCTGAGGCGGGCGGATCACGAGGTCAGGAGATCAAGACCATCCTGGGTAACACAGTGAAACCCCTGTCTCTACTAAAAATACAAAATATTAGCTGGGTGTGGTGGTGGGCACCTGTAGTCTCAGCTACCTGGGAGGCTGAAGCCGGGAGAATGGTGTGAACCCAGGAGGCAGAGCTTGCAGTGAGCCGAGATCTGAGATAGCACCACTGCACTCCAGCCTGAGTGACAGAGTGAGACTCTGTCTCAAAAATAATAGTAATAATAATAATAATAATAATAGTGTGACTAGTCTAAATAGACTAAATTAATAAATTAATACAATAAAAGAACAATGTGAATGAAATGTATCAACCACTGATGTCTGAGAGAACTGGTTTATTTTCTATTTCTAATCCAATTTTCTTCCATATCTTCAAAAACCCATCCTCTTCATCTCCATTAGCATCATACTTAGGTTTGCATTCTATCTTTAGGATGATTATGGTGTAATTATATCTGCTGAACATGTGTGATGTCTGATATTTCAATTAGACATTGAAGTAGAACCTAGCTATTATAAGTATCTCATAATGATTACCTCTTGTCTTGGGATAATCTGTCATTGTGTACACTTATTATATTTAAATACAGCCATAGCAACATTAAGGTGATGTTTTATTTCTCTGAAACATCTGCATCTCCTCACTCACAGTTACTTCCTGGCTTCTTATTTATTTATCATTTTTAATTTTTCCAGAGAATATTCATGGAAGTTTCTCTATATTCTTCTAGTCATAAGTCCCAATACTTCAGCAATCTCATATTTGAGCACACTAATTATATCTTTGATTAATAGAGTTTTTAATCATAACATGATTTTGATGTTTGTTCAGATGATATTTTTCTTAATTTATGAAATCAGGGAACAAATTACTGCTGCTGTTTTTGCTTATATAATTTCCTATTATTTTATAACTGACATGGAAGAACATTTCTGTTACTAGGGAACTAATCTACAGTACATCATATCTCTTAATAGATTGGAATCATAGGATTTGAACAGAGAAGGTGAAGTATACAAATCCCCAAAATAAAAAGGATGTAAAAGTTAGTTGCCCAAGAGATCATTAAAATAGGAGATTTCATGAACCTGAAATAGATTCCACTAGGGAAGGAAGAGATGCCAAAGTGCAGGGAAAGCATAGAAAGGAAATCATGGCTCACTCTATGTGGGGAGGGTTTTAAGAAAAGAAGATGACAGAAAAAGAGGGATGGGAAAATTTTAAACAATTCAGATACACAGATTATTGGCTTTGAAATTTATTTAAGGAAAATTTAAACTTGTGAGTAGTCAATTTTGGAATTATCACTGTCATCAATTTTAATGTTATAAGTGGAAGATTTATCATTTCAAAAGGAGAGCTTTTATGAAGCAGAAGATGCGATGATAGGTGAGTTGTAGTTGCTTAGGTAGACAGGAAAGCAGAATTTGCAGCTGGAAAGACATAATTCACAGCCAATTTCAAGGGGCACCATTGTATTATACAATGGAAAGGGTGTGGAGTAGAGTTCCTGTGACTGATCTACCACAAATAATCCAACACATAAGCTGGGTAAATTACTTTACCTTTCTGGGCCTCCTCTGCAGCTGGTAAAAAAGACAGACTTGGTCTAAATAAACTTTAAGGTCTTTCTGCATTTAAAATTCAAGAAAAAGATGCTTTTTGAAGTCTTTTAAGAAAAGCTTATAAGATTTTTATTGAAGATGCCACGCATTTACAAGATGTTCTGTTAGAACCCTTAGACTAGAAGGAATCTATTTAAAGAATATGTGCACAATGGCACTTTATTCAGACCATGTATATTTGCATCTTATTGCTCATATCAGATATGAATGTTGGTCAAACCTGCAACTCTGGCATAATCTATCACTTGCAGGCATGAAAACAGAGCATCTTACAGTGCTCTCACCTTGTGTAGTGTGGTGTGATTCAAGCTTAGCACAAATTCGTCTACTGAAAAAATTTCATGTTCAGTCCAAAAAGTGATGATTTGATACTTCAACTTTGACTTTAAATTCGTGTGTGTGTGCGTGGGGGGGCGGGGGGAGGGGTTCGTTATAGAGGGTAAAAAAGTAATTTCTACTACATATCTCTTACAATGGCTAAAAGTAAAAACAGTGACAATACCAAATGCTGATGAGAGTGTGGAGCAACAGGAACTCTCATTCATTGCTGGTGAAATGCAAAATGGTACAGCCACTTTAGAAAACAGTCTTGCACAGTTTCTTACAAAATTAAATAGACTCTTAACATATGATCCTGAAATCATGCTCTTTGGTATTTACCCAAATGGGTTGAAAACTATGTCCATACCAAAAACCTGCACATGGATGTTTATAGCAGTTTTATTCATGATTGCCAAAAATTGAAAGCAACCGAGATGCCCTTCAGTAGGTGAATGCACAAACTGTGATACATTCATACAATGAAACGTTTTGCAGTGCTAAAACTTAATAAGTTTGCAGGATACAACATCAGTACACAAAATCAATTGTTTTTCTACGTACTAGCAGTGAACAAGTGTAAAATAAAATTAAGAAAATAATCCCATTTATAGTAGCATCAAAATAGATCATATGATATTTTGGTTCAAAAACCTTCAGTGATTTTTCTCCTACTCAGAGTAAAATTCCAATGATGCCATCATTCCTTATAAGGTTCAACAATGACCTTACTCTGAGCTGCTTATCTGACCTCATTTCCTTCTGTCTTCCCTCTTGTTCACTCTGCTTTTGTCTCATTGGTATCTTTTCTGTCTTCAAATATGGCAGATATGCTGCTTGAAAGTCTTGTCTCCCAGATAGCTGCATAGTCTGTTCCCTCACTTCTTTCTGCAACTACATCTTTGTTCAAATGCAAATATATTTTTAAAAAGGATCTCTCTCATCACCAACATAAAATAATTATCTCCATCTCCACCCTCATTGCTTTTTTCTCTTATATTGCTACACACACACACACACACACACACACACACACACAGCTTTTGTTTATTATTCTACAACTTTTTACTTGCAACATGTTCAAGCTTAGAGAGAAGCAGCAAGAATATTTAATGAACACCTTATTCCATTCACCTGGATTTATCTACTTCCATGAGTATTTCCCAAGAACAAGGTCATTCTTTTAAATAATTACAATACAATGATCGCATCAGGAAAAATTGTATGGATTCAATTATACTATTTAATATTCAGTCAATATTTAAATTATTTAATTGTTCCAATAATGTTATTTATAGCTGTTTTTTTCCAATTCAGGATTCTAACAAAGATCACATATTGCATTGTATTATATATCTTTAGTCACCTTTAATCTGGAATAGTTCCCAGCTTTTTTTTTTTTTTTTTGTCTTTCATCTTATTAACAACTTTGGAGAATGTCTTTTTAAATTTCATTGTTTTAGTTAATCCCTCATGATTAGATTACAGTTAATCATTTTTGGCAGGAATATCACATGAGTAATGTCTTCTTCTCACATTAGGGATATGTGATGTTGCCTAGCTTTACATTTTACTCATTTTCTTGCTTGTTTATCTTTTCTCCTGTGAGAATGTAAGCTCCATGAACATAGATCTAACTGTGTCTCCGTGGTTCGCTGTTTCATCCTCATAGCTTGGGAAATATTTGTTGAATGAGTGAATGAATCCACAGCACACCAGCTTTATCTTGAATAATATGGAACAGCTGATCCCCACAGCTTGCTATCAGGTACTGCCAGGCAGCAGACCCATTGACCCTACACCCCATTCTGAGAAGGATGAGAAGTCCCAGAAAGTGAAACTGTCTTAGAATTTGTGGTATCTACTGCTGATCACATGTCTGCACAGAATTATACCTATTTATACATTACATAACATATTACATTTATTAGGTACATTTTAAATGTATACATAAAAAGTTTTTAAGGACATAATTAAAAAGTGGATATACATAGAATTTATAATATTGTCTTTCCAGACCAAAATGGCTTGTTTTTCCAATTCCTGTGGGTTCCTAAACTTCCATTTTGGAGATCATTGTTTTTATCCATCCTTCAGCAGAGCTGTGGTAGTGTGGTGAGTGCACATAGGAGTCTCTTCACCGGTCAGAATTTGGGGATGATCCCAGAGTTCCTAGCTCAGTTTTAGACTATATGTTTTCTTATTCTGGTAAATCTGAGCCTGCTCTTTTGAGGCCTTTCTAAGAGGCTCCTAAATGTCACTCAAAGTTGATAGTATTTAAGATAAAGATGCTCCAGGTCTCAGTTTTTGACTTCTAGATGTTCAGCCAGGAAATTTCTTCAGTTCTTGGAAAATGATAAATTCTCAGAGGATAGCCCTTCCAGACCAGGCTTTAAATGATGCAGCTCAGAATGTTGCTAGGAATCTGAATCATCTAGCATGCCTTTGAAAATCAGTCCCATAATTATCTGAAGGGCTCCTTTAATTAAATCCATGTTTCAGGATGCTTAATCCAAACTGAAACATTCCAGAAGTGTACTTACCGAAAATAATATATTGTGACCATTTAAACCCCTGGTGCTTTAAATCAGCTACACTATAGTGGGTACTCCAGTGTCAAGGTCTTTGTCCCCAATTCAAAGTCTCATTTAAGAAGAATAGCTTCCCTAAAGTGTAGGATCAATTCAAGTTATTGTTTCTTTATGAAGACATTTTTTGTACTGTATATCCATATGAAGCCCCCCTTCTTATGAAATTACATGTGTCTTCAAATCTTCAGGAATTTACATTTTCAATATTTTAAGCAATTTTTTATTTTTAAACTTATTCTTTATCATAATCCTGTGATTTAGGTTAAGGTTGAATAAAAGAATCATCTTTAAAGGTGCAATACCCGAGGCTTCCAGAAAGGTTATGTGCCTTTCTTTATAAAACGCAGATTTTCTGGGAAAGTAGAATTTTTCTGCATCTCCTGAATCATGCATTCTCAGTATTCCCAGTGTTATTTATGGTGGTTGAGTGTTTGGGGAATGTACCATGCCATTTGTTTAAATTAAGAAGATAGATTCTTAATGTTTTCTATGTAACTCAGAATTTTTAAAAGGCAGCTTAACATTCTGAGACTTCAAAAACCATCAATGATATACTATTTATTTTAAATGAGTATAGAACTCCTAAGGGGAAGAAAAGTTCAGTCGGTATTGAAAATTATATTTGGCAAGTGTTATTGGAGAACATTTAAGATATTTTAGAAATAAATCCTGCTCAATCTTTTATTTGGGACATGTCATTTTCCTTGTGAGTATGTGAATGATTAAAGATCTTTTTGGCCCATCTCATTAGACAAGAAATGTTGACCCTATAAATAAGACATTTTAAAAGACAGATGTGCAGAGATTCATAAGCAAAGAAAAAAGAAGCCATGAATTTAAACACACACACACACACACACACACACACACACACACAAACACGTTTTTCATGCAGCATGTAGAAGCAGCAGCTGTAGTGTTTGACATTTGCACTGGATATGCAGCATTAAACTTTACAGTTTTCTAAGCATCTCAGGTACCATTTTACATATTCAGTTGTATCCAGCTTTCCATTATTGTTGGCAGGACATCCTTTGGAATGTCTGCTCTACTCAGGAGGTGATCTGGTGCCAGCCTCTTGCAGAGAAAGAGACAAAAAAGAATCTGTAATTTAAATAAAAAATAATGGTATAATAAAATTGGCAAGGAGGCAAAATGCCCTTAAAATCTCAATATCCTGAACAAAATTCAATTTCAGAAGGGCAGAGCTTTCCCAAAACTCTTTAAAAGCTCTCACTCTATGATAAGGCTCTTCAGAGAGAGATACCTTCCCTTCGTCTCAGTCAGAAGTTACTTGGATTACTATGTCAGGAAAACATCTCAGAGGCATCTAAGCATGTACTTTTTAAATTAAAAATTGGCTTTGCTCAAAGTAAAATGAGACAGAAATTGTCTTGGATATATTTTCCATAGAAGCACCTGCTTTGGGTGCAACCACACATAGAAGGATTTTGGCACAATAAATTGTCCTGCCCAATCAAGAGATGATATTTTGGATATTGTTCATGGCACCTTTTAAAGGCATTTTCTAGTGTTCTGTCTAGACTCATGTTCCGAGGTCAGCACACAGCCGTAGGATACTGTTCGTTGGCTGAAATAAGAGAACAGATGAGGAAATTGAAATTAAGGTCCTACCCTCGTTAGTGAAGCTGTGTCTGAAGCTACAGGACTGAGAGCACTGTTTTAAGAAGCCAAAAATGTCAATCTTAGCCAAATGAACTGCCATCAAAACTAGTATGATCCTTGAAATCTTATAACACATTTTAAAATCTGGAATTTTATTATATATTATTATATACCAAGAATATTACTTTTGATAATTGAAACATATGAGGGTGACTCAGGGTATTTGATAAAATTATCACAATTATCTTTCTTGTTTGTGGAATATGTGAATTTTCTTTTCTGCCAAAGTTAAGCACCTTTTCATTCTGTTATTTAACTGACTAATATTGAGAACAACCTTGTAAAACATGTCACTCTATGGGATATTTCAAATACTAAAGAGAATTAGTTGTGCCCACTGATCCATGGCATCCTGTCACTTGGTGACCGAATGACCCCTAGAAGGTCACCCCAACCAAAGATGCGCACTACCTGAGCGGTGTGTATACAGCACAGCAATACTTCTATCAGACTCAGCAATCAGAAAGCTGGAATTTGAGATTAACTTTCTGTGAGATTCTGAATCCAAATCTGATAGATTTAAACATAAACAACAAAATCTAAATGAAAAATTCCCATGCCTTTGAGAACCATTCAATTGAAGCTGTTTCCCTGGAATTTAAAACAAACATTGATTATCTGCATATTATATGCGTTTGTCACGTACTTTGCTTTTTATCTAATTGAATCCTTTCTCCAACCTCACTTTACATAGGTATATACTTAAGCTAAGAGTTGTTAAGTTACATGGCTGAGAATACCCAACTGCTAAGTGCTGGGTCAAGACTTGAATCCAAATCTGACTCCAAAACTCTTGCTTTTAAACCATGTTGCTGCTGGGCCTGGTGGCTCAGGCCTGTAATCCCAGCACTTTGGGAGGCCAAGGCAAGAGAATTGCATAAGCCCAGGAGTCCAAGACCACCCTGGGCAACATGATGAAACCCTGTCTCTACAAAAAAAAATACAAAAAATTAGCTGGGCATAGTGGCATATGCCTATAGTCCCAGCTACTTGGGAGGCTGAGGTGGAAGGATTACTTGAACCTGGGAGGTCGAGGCTGCAGTGAGCCATGATTGAGCCACTGCACTCCAGCCTGGGTGACAGAGTGAAACCTTGTCTCAAAATAATTAGCTAACTAACTAAACAAACAAACAAACAAACAAACCATGTTGCTATGCCTTCAATGTTATGCTCTTTATTTTTCCTTTGACATTAACCCCAATATCCCAAAATTATATTCCTTTAAATCAGGCTTTTTAATCTACAAAAAGGTATGCAAATTTATATGTGCATATACGTCCAGGTTTATGTATTTCTTCTAGAAACATGGGGCATAATTTTCATCAGGTTCTCAAGCTTATCTGTGATTCATAAATGATTAGGAACCCTGATAGAGCAGTAATTAGTAACCAGTGAAGAGTGCCTCTGCCACTCTAAGTAATCAGATACATCACATCATTAAGACCTTTTAAAAATATGTAACATATATGAAAACCACACATTGACATGTGAATAAGAAAAATGTATGGTTATTAGTATTTACACAAATAGCATTTTATATATCATTGCAATTATGGTGTTCTTCAAATTTTATATTTAGTTTGTGTCCTGTTAGAAACCAGAAAGAAACTGTTGTGCTCTAAATTAGAAGTGATGGAAAATATGTACTTTATGTTCAGAATGTTACTTGGAAAACATATTTTCTTCATCTTGTATACACTAACATAATGGGGAAACATGACATTCTTGTGTGATGAGGCATAGCACTGCACAAAGAGGAAACTGATGAAACCAAAGGAAAATAATTGGTAAATCATGAGTTCTTCTGTGATAAGCCAGATGTGTCAAAAGTAGTTAGTATTTCTCCTGCAAAGAAAATTAGGAGGGAAATAAAGTTAAATAGTGCCCTAAAATATGTAGAAATGATCCTAGCTGAAGTTTATAGAGAGTAATAAAATGTTGTTTTTATGAATTATGGCAATTAATAATTGGCAGTATACTATGGTTCTTGTTCCAATCAGCTTATAACTATGAGATTTATTTCCTTCTCACTAAGATCATAATCACCCCTCTCTTCTGTATCTTCAAAATTCTCCTTTCATGTCAGTACATAAACATGATCAAATCTTTCCCATCTCATAGCCCTTCTCTCAATATATTTTCAACATATTGACCTCTCTTTCCTTCCTTTCATATCCAATCTAAGTCCAACTCATTATTGCAATGCTCTTGCTAAGGTTTATTGATAAACTTCTCAAAATCACCTTCTATTATCAATATTTAGACATCTTAAAAGTGACTCTGCAACATTTGACACTTTTAAACATGCTTATATTAGTCCGTTCTTGTGCTGCCATAAAGAAATACCTAAGACAGGGTAATTTCTTTCATTATTATTATTATACTATAAGTTCTAGGATACATGTGCAGAACGTGCAGGTTTGTTACATAGGTGTAAATGTGGCATGGTGGTTTGCTGCACCCATCAACCCACCATCTACATTAGGTATTTCTTCTAATGCTATCCTTCCCCTAGCCCCCACAAGCCCGGGTGTGTGATGTTCGCTTCCCTGTGTCCGTGTGTTCTCATAGTTCAACTACTACTTATGAATGAGAACATGTGGTATTTGGTTTTCTGTTCCTGTATTAGTTTGCTGAGAATGATGGTTTCCAGCTTCATCCATGTCTCTGCAAAGGACATGAACTCATCCTTTTTTATTGCTGCATAGTATTCCATGGTGTATGTGTGCCACATTTTCTTTATCCAGTCAATCATTGATGGCCATTTGGGTTGGTGCCAAGTCTTTGCTATTGTGAATAGTGCTGAAATAAACATACATGTGCGTGTGTCTTCATAGTAGAATGACTTATAATCCTTTAGGTATATCCCCGGTAATGGGATTGCTGGGTCAAATGGTATTTCTGGTTCTAGATTCTTGAGGAATCACCACACTGTCTTCCACAATGGTTGAAGTAATTTACACTCCCAACAGTGTAAAAGCATTCCTATTTCTCCACATCCTCTCCAGCATCTGTTGTTTCCTAACTTTTTAAGGATTGCCATTCTAACTGGCGTGAGATGGTATCTCATTGTGGTTTTGATTTGCATTTCTCTGATGACCAGTGATGATGAGCTTTTTTTCATATGTTTGTTGGAGCACAAATGTTTTCTTTTGAGAAGTGTGTGTTCATATCCTTTGCCCACTTTTTGATGGTTGTTTGTTTTTTTCTTGTAAATTTGTTTAAGTTCATTGTAGATTCTGGATATTAGCCCTTTGTCAGATGGATAGATTGCAAACATTTTCTCCCATTCTGTAGGTTGCCTTTTCACTCTGATGATAGTTTCTTTTGCTGTGCAGAAGCTCTTTAGTTTAATTAGATCCCACTTGTCAATTTTGGCTTTTGTTGCCATTGCTTTTGGTGTTTTAGTCATGAAGTATTTGCCCATGCCTCTGTCTTGAATGGTATTCTCTAGGTTTTCTTCTGGCTTTTTATGGTTTAGGTATTACATTTAAGTCTTTAATCCATCTTGAGTTAATTTTTGTATAAGGTTTAAGGAAGGGTTCCAGTTTCAGTTTTCTGCATATGGCTAGCCAGTTTTCCCAGCACCATTTATTAAATAGGGAATCCTTTCCCCATTTCTTGTTTTTGTCAGGTTTGTCCAAGATCAGATGGTTGTAGATGTGTGGCATTATTTCTGAGGCTTCTGTTCTGTACCATTGGTCTATATATCTGTTTTGGTACCAGTACTATGCTGTTTTGGTTACTGTATCCTTGTAGTATAGTTTGAAGTTAGGAAGTGTGATGCCTCCAGCTTTGTTCTTTTTGCTTAGGATTATCTTGGCTATATGGGCTCTTTTCTGACTCCATATGAAATTTAAGGTAGTTTTTTCTAATACTATGAAGAAAGTCAATGGTAGCTTGATGGGGATAGCATTGAATCTATAAATTACTTTGGGCAGTGTGGCCATATTCACAATATTGATTCTATCCACGAGCATGGAATGTTTTTCCATTTGTTTGTGTCCTCTCTTATTTCCTTGAGCAGTGGTTTGTAGTTCTCCTTGAAGAGGTCCTTCACATCCCCTGTAAGTTGTATTCCTAGGTATTGTATTTTCTTTGTAGCAATTATGAATGGGAGTTCACTCATGATTTGACTCTCTGTTATTAGTGTATAGGAGTGCTTGTGATTTTTGCACATTGATTTTGTATCCTGAGACTTTGCTGAAGTTGCTTCTCAGCTTAAGGAGAATTTGGGCTGAGATGATGGGGTTTTCTAAATATATAATCATGTCATCTGCAAAGAGAGACAATTTGACTTCCCCTCTTCCTATTTGAATACGCTTTATTTCTTTCTCTTGCCTGTTTGCTCTGGCCAGAACTTCCAATACTACATTGAATAGGAGTTGTGAAAGAGGGCATCCTTTTCTTGTGCTGGTTTTCAAAGGGAATGCTTCCAGCTTTTGCCCATTAAGTGTGATATTGGCTGTGGGTTTGTCATAAATAGCTCTTATCATTTTGATATATGTTCCATCAATACCTAGTGTATTGAGAGGTTTTAGCATGAAGGGGTTTTTAATTTTATTGAAGGACTTTTCTGCATCAATTAACATGTTGTTTTTGTCATTGGTTCTGTTTATGTGATGGATTATGTTTATTGATTTGCATATGTTGAAACAGCCTTGCATCCCAGGGATGAATCCAACTTGATCATGGTGGATAAGCTTTTTGATGTGCTGCTGGATTCGGTTTGCAAGTATTTTATTGAGGATTTTCGCATCAATGTTCCTCAGGGATATTGGCCTGATATTTTCTTTTCTTGTTGTGTCTCTGCCAGGTTTTGGCATCAGGATGATGCTGGCCTCATAAAATGAGTTAGGGAGGAGTCTCTCTCTTTTTCTATTGTTTGGAATAGTTTCAGAAGGAATGGTACCAGCTCCTCTTTGTACCTCTGGTAGAATATGGCTGTGAATCTGTCTGGTCCTGGGCTTTTTTTTGGTTCATAGGCTATTAATTACTTCTGCAATTTCAGGACTTGTTATTGGTCTATTCAGGGATTGGACTTCTTCCTGGTTTAGTCTTGGGAGGATGTATGTGTCCAGGAATTCATCCATTTCTTCTAGATTTTCTAGTTTATTTGCATAGAGGTGTTTATAGCATTCTCTGATGGTAGTTTGCATTTCTGTGTGATCAGTGGTGATATCCTCTTTATCATTTTTTACTGTGTCTAATTGATTCTTCTCTTTTTTTCTTCTTTACTAGTCTGGCTAGTGGTCTATCTATTTTGTGAATCTTTTCAAAAAACCAGCTCCTGGATTCACTGATTTTTGGGAGGGGTTTTTTGTTTTTCTATCTCCCTTGGTTCTGCTTTGATCTTCGTTATTTTTTGTCTTCTGCTAGCTTTTGGATTTGTTTGCTCTTGCTTCTCTAGTTCCTTTAACTGTGATGTTAGGGTGTCGATTTTAGATCTTCCTCGCTTTCTCCTGTGGGCATTAAGTGCTATAAATTTCCCTATAAATATTGCCTTAAATGTGTCCCAGAGATTCCGGTACATTGTGTCTTTGTTCTCATTGGTTTCATAGAACTTATTTATTTCTCCCTTAATTTCGTCATTTACCCAGTAATCATTCAGGAGTAGGTTGTTCAGTTTCCATGTAGTTGTGTGGTTTTGGGTGAGTTTCTTAATCCTGAGTTCTAATTTGATTGTACTGTGGTCTGAGAGACTGCTTGTCATGATTTCTGTTCTTTTCCCTTTGTTGAGGAGTGTTTTACTTCCAATTATGTGGTCAATTTTAGAATAAATGTGATGTGGTGCTGAGGAGATTGTATTCTGTTGATTTGGGGTGGCAAGTTCTGTAGATGTTTATTAGGTCTGTTTGGTCCAGAGCTGAGTTCAAGTCCTGAATATCCTTGCTAATTTTCTGACTTGTCGATCTGCCTAATATGGACAGTGGGGTGTTAAAGTCTCCCACTATTATTGTGTGGGAGTCTAAGTCTCTTTGTAGGTCTCTAAGAACTTGCTTTATGAATCTGGGTACTCCTGTATTGGGTGCATATATATTTAGGATAGCTAGCTCTTCTTGTTGCATTGATCCCTTTATCATTATATAATGGCCTTCTTTGTCTTTTTTTATCTTTGTAGGTTTAAAGTCGGTTTATCAGAGACTAGGATTGCAACCTCTGTTGTTTTTTTTTTTTCTTTACATTTGCTTGGTAAATATTCCTCCATCCCTTTATTTTGAGCCTATGTGTGTCTTTGCACCTGAGATGGGTCTCCTGAATACAGCACAATGATGGGTCTTGACTCTTTATCCAATTTGCCAGTCCGTGTCTTTTAATTAGGGTATTTAGCCCATTTACATTTAAGGTTAATATTGTTATGTGTGAATTTGATCCTGTCATTATGATGCTAGCTGGATATTTTGCCCGTTAGTTGATGCAGTTTCTTCATAATGTAGATGGTCTTTACAATTTGGTATGTTTTTGCAGTGGCTGGTACTAGTTTTTCCTTTCCATATTTACTGCTTCCTTCAGGAGCTCTTGTAAGGCAGGCCTGGTGGTGACAAAATCAACCTTTGCTTTTCTGTGAAGGATCTTATTTCTCTTTTGCTTTTGAAGCTTAGTTTGGCTGGATATGAAATTCTGGGTTGAAAATTCTTTTCTTTAAGAATGTTGAATATTGACCCCATACTCTCTTCCAGCTTGTAGGTTTTCTGCAGTGAGATCCACTGTTAGTCTGATGGGCTTCCCTTTGTGGGTAATGACCTTTATCTCTGGCTGCCCTTAACATTTTTTTCTGGTATTTCAACTTTGGTGAATCTGATGATTATGTGTCTTTGGATTGCTCTTCTCGAGCAGTATCTTTGTGGTGTTCTCTGTATTTCCTGAATTTGAATGTTGGCTTGTCTTGCTAGGTTGGGGAAGTTCTCCTGGATAATATCCTGAAGAATGTTTTCCAACTTGCTTCCATTCTCCCCATCAGTTTCAGGTACATCAATCAAAAATAGGTTTGGTCTTTTCACATAGTTCCATATTTCTTGGAGGCTTTGTTCATTCCTTTTCATTCTTTCTTCTCTAATCGTGTCTTCATGTTTTATTTCATTAAGTTGATCTTCAATTTCTGATATCCTTTCTTCTGCTTGATCGATTCAGCTATTGATACTTGCATGTGCTTCATGAAGCTCTCATGCTATGTTTTTCAGCTCCATTGGGGCATTTATGTTCTTCTCCATACTGGATATTCTAGTTAGCAATTCCTCTAACATTTTTTCAAGGTTCTTAGCTTCCTTGCATTGTTTTAGAACATGCTCCTTTAGCTGAGAGCTGTTCATTATTACCCACCTTCTGAAGCCTGCTTCTGTCAATTCATCAAACTCATTCTCCATCCAGTTTTGTTCCCTTGCTGGGGAGGAGTTGTGATCCTTTGGAGGATCACAGAACCTTTCTGGTTTTTGGGATTTTCAGTCTTTTTGCATTGGTTTTTCCTCATCTTTGTGGATTTATCTACCTTTGGTCTTTGATGTTGGTGACCTTCAGATGTGGTTTATGTGTGGATGTCCTTTTTACTGATGTTGATGTGATTCCTTTCTGTTTGTTAGTTTTCCTTCTAACAGGCCCCTCTGCTTCAGGTCTGCTGGAGTTTGCTGGAGGTCCACTCCAGGTCCTGTTTGCCTGGATATCACCAGCAGAGGCTGCAGAACAGCAAATATTGCTGCCTGTTCCTTCCTCTGGAAGCTTTGTCCCAGAGGGGCACCCACCAGTTGCCAGCCGCAGCTCTCCTGTATGAGGTGTCTGTTGACCCCTGCTGGGAGGTGTCTCCCAGTCAGGAGGCACGGCGGTCAGGGACCCACTTGAGGAGGCAGTCTGTCCCTTAGCAGAGCTTGAGCACTGTGCTGGGAGATCCACTGCTCTCTTTAGAGCCAGCAGGCAGGAACATTTCAGTCTACTGAAGCTGTGCTCACAGCCACCCCTTCCCCTATATGCTCTGTCCCAGGGAGACGGGAGTTTTATCGGTAAGCGGCTGACTGGGGCTGCTGCCTTTCTTTGAGAGATGCCCTGCCCAGAGAGGAGGAATCTAGAGAGGCAGTCTGGCTAGAGCGGCTTTGCCAAGCTGCAGTGGGCTCTGACCAGTTAGAACTTCCCAGCGGCTTTGTTTACACTGTAAGGGGGAAACAGCCTACTCAAGCCTCAGTAATAGTGGACACCCCTCCCCCTACCAAGCTTGAGCGTCCCAGGTCAACATCGGACTGCTGTGCTGGCAGTGAAAATTTCAAGCCAGTCGATCTTAGCTTGAAGGGCTCCATGGGGGTAGGATCTGCTGAGCTAGACCACTTGGTTCCCTGGCTTCAGCCCCCTTTCCAGGGGAGTGAATGGTTCTGTCTCACTGGTGTTCTGGGCACCACTGGGGTATGAAAAAAAAACTCCTGCAGCTAGCTCAGTGTCCACCCAAATGGTCATCCAGTTTTGTGCTGAAACCCAGGGCTCTGGTGGTGTACTCACCCGAAGGAATTTCCTGGTCTGTGGGTTGCCAAGACTGTAAGAAAAGCATAGCATCTGGGCCAGAATGCACTGTTCATCACGGCACAGTCCTTCATGGCTTCTCTTGGTTAGGGGAGGGAGTTCCCCAACCCCTTGCACTTCTGGATGAGGTGACGCCCCAACCTGCTTCTGCTACCCCTCCGTGGGCTGCACCCATTGTCTAACCAGTCCCAATGAGATAAGCAGGGTACCTCAGTTGAAAATGCAGAAATCGCCTGCCTTCTGCATTGATCTTGCTAGGAGCTGCAGACTGGAGCTGTTCCTATTTGGCCATCTTGCCCAGGAATCAAGACTAGGTAATTTCTAAAGAAAAGAGGTTGAATTGGCTCACTGCTCAGCAGGCCACAGAGAAAACATGACAGGGGAGGCCTCAGGAAACTTTCAGTCATGGTGGAAGGGAAAGCAGTCACATCTTACATGGCTGGAGCAGGAGGAAGAGCAAGGGGGGAGGTGCTCCACACTTTTAAATAGCCAGATCTCATGAGAACTCAGTATCAGAAGAACAGCAAGGGGGAAATCCACCTCCACAATCCAATCCCTTCCCACCAGACCCCTCTCCAACATTGGGGATTACAATTCAACATGAGATTTGGGCAGGCACACAAAACCAAACAATATCCATGCTCTTATTAAATTCCCTTTTCACTTGTTTCTGTAGCACTACTCTTCCATGGTGCTTCTTCAAGTTTGCCCTTGGCTCCATCTTAATTTCTGGAATGGGCTCCTATACTTTGGCCTGCTCCTTAAACATTGGTGTTCCCTAGAGTTCTGTGGTTAATCTTTGTCTTTTTCTCATTCTATATCCCCCTATCCTACCCTCACATATCATTCTAAACCTTGGTTTCAACTACCACCTTAATCACAAAAAATTTTTTATAAAGAGGATCATTTCATAATAATAAAGAGGTAAATTCATCAAGCGAATGTAAAAAATCTTAAATATTTATGCGCCTTAAAACATAACACAAACATTTATAGAACTGCAAGAAGAAACAGACAAATGTACAATTTCAGTTGCAGATTGAACACTTCTTAGTGATTTATTGACAGAATATTAGTATATAGAAGACATCAACCAACTGGACTTTGACATTGACATTTATAAATCATTTATAAATCTGTATCTATCTAAAATTGAATTCATAATTCAAAAGTTTTCAACACACACACACATACACAAGCTCAAGGGCAGATGGCTTCGCTATCCAATTCTATTATATATTTAGGAAGACATTGTATCAATCCTATATACACTGTTTTGGGAAATAGAGGTGTCAGGAATACCTCCCAGATCATTTTATGAGTTCAGCGTTACTCTGTGTCCAAAACCAAACACTAAAAGAACAGAAAACTTTGGACAATATTCCTTCTGAACTTAGATGTAAATATTATTAATGAAAGCAAATTGTACCTAGTAACATAAAAGGAGGATAATACATCATGATTGTGTGGCATTTATTCTAAGAATCTAAGGATCGTTTTGCCTTTGAAAATCAATCAAATATAATTCACTACATTAAGAGCATTAAGGAGAAACTCATGTCATCATATTAGTAAATACTACTCCAAAACATATTTGACAGATTTCAACTCTCATTTGTGTTAAAAGTTCTCAGCAAACTATGAATAGAAAGGAGATTTCTCAGCCTGAAAAAGGGTGTCTATCAAAAATGTAAAGCTAACATCATACTTATTAGTAAAAGGTTGAATATTTTCCCCTGAGATCAGAAATAGCAAGTAGGTTTGCTCTGAAGCCTCTATTAAACAATGTACCATGGCCTGATATAAACCAGGCCAAAGAAGTGAAAGACATACAGGTTAGAAGGTTAGAAAGGATGATTACATAGCTAACCCAAAGGAATCTACAAAACAGCTACTAAAATTATTAAGTGAATTAAGCAGAATGAAAGGTCAAAATCCTCCAAATCAAAATGGTATATTTTTATATAACAGCAGTGAACAACTGAAAGATGAAATTTCTTAATTACCATGTTAAAAGTGTCTAAAAATACAACATACTTAGGGATAAATATAACAGCATATGTGTAAGACCTGTACATTGGAAAATATATGCAAAAATCCCTAGGGAAATACTTAAATATATGTAGCAACACACTGTGTTCATGAATTGGAAATCTCAATATTGTTAAAGTGTCAGTTATCTTCAAATTGATCAATAGATTTTATCCAAATCTGATCAAAATCCCAGTAGAATTTTTAAAAAATAGAAATTGACAATATGATTCTAAAATTTATATGTAAATATAACTAGAATAGAATTAAAAAATAGAAATTGACAATATGAGTCTAAACTTTATATATAAACATAACTAGAATAGCCAAAACAATTTTGAAAATAAGGACAGAGTTGGAGGACTTACACTACATGATTTCAAGACATTATAAAACTGTAGTTATCAAAAAAGAATAGTATTGGTGTTAGGATAGTCATATAAATCAATAGAATGAAAGAGTAATGTCAAAAAGAGACCCACCCATATGTGGTTATTTAATTTTTGTAGAACAAGATTCGAATGTAATTCAAAGAGGAAAACAGTATTTATTTCAACTAATGGTGCTGAAGTGGAATATTCATTTTGGAAAAATAATTACTTGTAATTCTTACCTAACACCATACTAAAAAATTACTCAAAATGGATCATATATTTAAAAGTATGTAGTGGTTTTAAACACATCTGCTCAGATTTAACCACATTTCAAAATGCAGAGCCTTTTTGAATATGGGCCAGTCTTGAATATGACCAGCCTTAGCAACTCACTCCAAGAGACTATAGGTGATACCATGACATTTGAGGCTAGGTCATATGATGTATGACATTTTATTTCTGGCTCTTTCTCTCAAGAAGTTTGAACTCAGCCATGGTATCGTATTATAAAAAAGACCAGGCCACATGGTGAGGCCACAGGTAAGTGTTCTGCCTGACAACACCAGCTATGATCCCACCTGATAGACAATATCAACCATCAGACATGTGAGTGAATGAGACTTCAGGTGATTTCAGCTCCCAGCCTTCCAGGTGCCCTAACTGCCATTGAGTAGAACAAAGACAAGCAGTGCTCACCAAACTCAGTTTAAATGCAGATTTATGAGCCAAATAAACATGGTTGGTGTTTTAAGCTTCTAAATTGTGGTACATTTTGTTATGCAGCAATAGACAATTAGAGCAATATAAAAGCTAAACTGCAAAACTTTTAAGAGAAGTATAAAAAAATTCATAGTTAAGATGATATGGTTAGGGTTTGTTTCCCCACCCAAATCTCATCCTGAATTGTAATGCCCATAATCTCTATAATCCCCACATGTCAAGGGGAACACCAAGTGGGGGTATTGGAATAGTAGGGTTGGTTTCCCCTATGCTGTTATCATGACAATGAGTGAGTTCTCATGAGATCTGATGGTTTTATAAGGGGCTCTTCCTCCTTTGTTCAGCACTTCTCCTTCCTGCTGCCTTATGAGGAAGGTGCCTTGCTTCCTGTTCACCTTCCACTATGGCGGTACATTTCCTGAGTCTTCCCAGCCATGCTAAACTGTGAATCAGTTAAACCTCTTTCTTTTATAAGTTACCCAGTCTCAGGCAGTTCTTTATAGCAGTATGAAAATGGACTAATACAGTAAATTGGTACCTCAGAGAGAGGGGTGCTGCTATAAAGATACCTGAAAATGTGGAAGCAACTTTGGAACTGGGTAACAGGAAGAGGTTGGAATAGTTTCCAGGGCTCAGAAGAACATAGAAAGATGTGGGAAAATTTGGATCTTCCTACAGACTTGTTGACTGGCTTTGACCAAAATGCTGATAGTGAAACGGACAATGAAGTCCAGGCTGAGGTGGTCTCAGATGGAGATGAGGAACTTTTTGGGAACTGGAATAAAGTTGACTCTTGCTATACTTTAGCAAATAGACTGGCAGCATTTTGCCCTTGCCCTAGAGATCTGTGGAACTTTGAACTAAAGAAAGATAATTTAGGGTATCTGGCAGAAGAAATTTCTAAGCCCCAAAGCATGCAAGATGTGACTCAGGTGCTATTTAAAGTATTCAGTTTTATGCATTCACGAAGAGGTGGTTTGGAATTGGAACTTATGTTTAATAGGGAAGCAGAACATAGAAGTTCAGAAAATTTGCAGCCTGATGATGGGATAGAAAAGAAAAACCCATTTTCTGAGAAGAAACCCAAGCTGGCTGCAGAAATTTGCATGAGTAAAAAGGAACCAAATGTTAGTCACCAAGACAATAGGAAAAAATGTCTCCAGGGCCTATCAGAGGTCTGCATGGCAGCCCATCCCATCATAGGCCCAGAGGGCTAGGAGGAAAAAATGGTTTCCTGGGCTGGGCCCAGGGCCTTGCTGCTTTATGCAATCTTGGGACTTGGTGCCCTGTATCCCAGCCATGGCTAAAAGGGGCCAACATACAGCTCAGGCCATTGCTTCAAAGGGTGAAAGCCCTAGTCCTTGTTGGTTTCCACGTGGTGTTGGGCCTGTGGGTGCACAGAAGTCAAGAACTGAGGTTTGGGAACCTCTACCTAGATTTCAGAGGATGTATGGAAATGCCTGGATGTCCAGGCAGGAGTTTGCTGCAGGGGTGAGGTCCTCATGGAGAACCTCTGCTAGGGCAGTAAGGAAGGGAAATGTGGGGTCGAAGCCCCCACACAGAGTCCCCACTGGGGCACTGCCTAGAGGAGCTTTGAGAAGAGGGATATCATCCTCCAGACCCCAGAATTGTAGATCCACCAACAGCTTGCACCATGTGCCTGGAAAAGCTGCCGACACTCAACACCAATATGCGAAAGCAGCCGGGAGGGAGGCTATACCCTGCAAAGCCACAGGACAGAGCTGCCCAAGACCATGGGAACCCACTTCTTGAATCAGTGTGACCTGGATGTGAGACATAGAATTAAAGGAGATCATTTCTGAGCTTTAAGATTTGACTGCCCCTCTGGATCTCAGAGTTGCATGGGGCCTTTAGCCCCTTCATTTTGGCCAATTTATCCCATTTGGAATGGTGTATTTGCCCAATACCTGTACGCCCATTGTATCTAGAAAGTAATTAACTCGCTTTTGATTTTACAGGCTCCCAGGCAGAAGGGACCTGCCTTGTCTCAGATTAGACTTTGGACTTGGACTTTTGGGTTAAAGCTGGAATAAATTAAGACTTTGGGGGACTATTGGGAAGGCATGACTGGCTTTGAAGAGTGAAAGCAACATGAGATTTTGTAGGGACCAAGAACAGAATGATATGGTTTGGCTGTGTCCCCAACAAAAATCACATCTTGAATTGTAATCCTTATAATCCCCATAATCCCCATGTGTCAAGGGAGAGATGAGGTGAAGGTAAGTGAATCATAGTGAAGGTGATATGGTTAGGGTTTGTTTCCCCACCCAAATCTCATCTTGAATTGTAATGCCCATAATCTCCATAATCCCCATGTGTCAAGGGGAACACCAAATAAAGGTAATTGAATAATAGGGCTGGTTTCCCCATGCTGTTATCATGATAGTGAGTGAGTTCTCAGGAGATCTGATGGTTTTATAAGGGGCTCTTCCACCTTTGCTCAGTTCTTCTCCTTCCTGCCACCTTGTGAAGGAGGTGTTTGCTTCCCCTTCTGCCATGACTGTAAGTTTCCTGAGGCTTCCACAGCCATGCAGAACTGTGAGTCAATTAAACCTCTTTCTTTTATAAATTACCCAGTCTTGGGCAGTTCTTTACAGCATTATGAAAGGGGATCAATACATAGGATTAGACAAAGATTTCTTTAAGGGATATTAAAAGCACAAACCACAAAAGAAAAATATTGGTAAATTAGTTATCAACACAATTAATAATAGTTCTGTCATTCTAAAGACAGTATAAAGAATGAAAAGGCAAACTTTACCATGCATATATTTGACTCAAATATTAGTATGCAGAACATGTAAGGAATTCCCCTTTCTCAATAATATGAAGACAAATACCATATTTAAATCTTGGCAAAAGATTTGTATAGGTATTTTTAAAAGAAGATATATAAAGCCCAATAAGCATATGAAAAGATACCCAATGTCATTAATTGGTCATTAGAAAAATGCATATTTAAACCTTAGTGAGATGACACTATACATCCACTAGAATGGTTAAAATTATATAAACTGACAACACAAAAATTTTGCTAGTACATGGAGTGCCTGGAACTCGTATATTTTTAGTGGGAGTGCAAAACTGTACAACACCTTTGGAAAACAGTTTGGTAGTTTTTGTAATCTAGTTTTTATATAGTTAAACACTTACCAAAGGACTCAGCAATTCCATTCTTAGGTATTTCACCAAAGGAAACGAAATCACATGACCATACAAATATTGGTACAACTTGATTCTTAGATATATAGGATGATGCATTCTAAATTCTGTTCTTAATACCCTTTGTTGGTCAAGAATTTTAATTAGACTTACTGTTCTTTTCCTTTCTTAAAGGACACACCCAGAGGATCCCATAGTCATGGGCTTACTTTGGTACCTCCCTTACTGTGCAGTGGACAGATGCTCTCCTGGTCTGATCCTATGCTGTGTGGTATTTCATGACGGTGGGTCCAGCATTCCATAAGCCATCGGATAGTGGTAGTGGTACAGGCAGAGTAGAGAAAGCAAAGGTATAATAACGATACACGCTGTATCCAGGGATTATCATTGTCAAGATTGTGAAACTTCCCTTTGGCTTACTATGCATAGTTTATTTATTTTGCATGGTGTATTTGCTTTGCATACTTATTTTCACCAAACTTCTCTGGGTGTCAGGGAGTTTAGGCTGCTCTCAGAGGCACATCTTCAAACACTTCTATCTAGAAACTTAAAATTATATAAAATTATCACCCTTTCATCTTCCCTCACACTTCCTTCCTTAGTGGTCTGATCTCAGCAAGATGTTAAGGAGGGAGGTGATACGATATATTTTTGAATAAATGTAAATGATAACAAAATTTAAAATGTGTTACCTTTCTTGGAGTACCTTCCTTTTAATCAACAAAGATAGTCACAATTTCTTTTTTAATGTCACTGACTCAGCATAATTTTAACATATATTTTCTAGGTATTAAAGACAATAAGTTTTTATGTAGAGAGACTTCAATGAAATTTTAATTTACATCATACGTACAATTTCACATATTTATAAGGATATTCCTGGATATATGTAAATAAAATTTTTGCCAGAAGATATTACTAAAAAATGTAGAAGTCGAATCAACTCTTTTAAATTCAGCTTTCTAAAATGTAGATAAAGGCAGTCTCTTTATCATCTATAGGGAATCAGCAAGGATGAATGAGAGAAGTATTTTATTTTTTCCAGAGAACATCTACATGTTAATACAATTTGTATATGCTTTTACAATAAATGGTCTGGAATAAGGTTTCTCTCCCTTATGACAACCCAATCTCTTGAGTATATCTTTCTACTGTAAACGTCACGTAAAGGAGCAATTTACATAGTTCATGGATCAGAATTTCTTCAGAGAATTGTGAGAACCTCTTAAAAAAGCTGGGTAAAAAAAGTCAAATTAATTCCAAACGTTTTATGCTTCACTTAGTGTTTACCTTGCATTTTTATTCATTACTGAGAAGAAATGGCTGTGTGTACATAAAGAGTTTTTCTTATGTCTAAATTCTACAATATCATATGTGCATTTTGACTGCTGACAGGCTAGCCTAATGGCATTTTGAATTATGTTTTTATTATACACTATTAGTAAGGACTGCTTAAGTTTACTTTTCATTAATATGCAGTTAGGCATTTTGTGCTGTTCATTGTTATTATATGTAACAATATTTACCTTTCTAGGCATAGAAATGAATCTCTTCTATCAAGATGAAAACTACAAACGACTGTTTCCATGAAAGTGAGAATAAAGGTAAAGTTGAAAATTTTACCTGGTTCTAGAAATTTTGGAGAAAAGCAGCAGCTATGCTGGGTTAAGAGGTCTTTTAAGAGGAATAATTTGTGGAACAAATCTTTACAAAACCAGAACCTTCAAAGAGAGAATGTCAGATTTAAAAAATGATGTATAATGTTTCTAGGTTGATTCCACACATGAACCCCACATTCCATGGATATGAAATATCTTTTTCAAAATCCATTCTTGTTTTGGTATTCTAGACTCACAACATACACTGACATATAATTCCATAAATCTAAAATTTATATTAACTCTTCCCTTTCACTCACCTGCCAAATTTAATTGGTCACCATCTTATTAATTTCACCTCTGAAATTAGTCTTGAACTCATTCATCTCTTTCTCTTTATCAAGTTCCCCTGTTTTCTTCTGAATTATAATAATTTCCTGAATAAATTCCCAATCTATGATTCTCTCAATTTCTGGCTGATATTTTACTGCATCTAGAATGATCTTTCTTAAAGGCAACTCTGCTAAGGCACCCACCATATTACATATCATGCAGTAGACCTTGAAAACCTACATCTAGGATCCCTAAACTTGGATAGCCATCAGAATCACAGGAGGAATTAATAAAAAGTATAGATTTATGAAGTCTGGATTGGAGTCTAGAAATTTTGCATTTTCACAGCTTCTTAGGTGACAATAATTGATAATTTCCTATGCGGTTTGAGGATCACCCTCTTTCCTAGAAGTGGGAAACAGTGATCTACAGAATGAAGAGTAAATTCCTTGGCATCATGCTGTCAGCCTTTCATTATGTGGCCCCTGGCTGCCTTTCCTTTCTCATCTCTACCAATAACCCCAACAACCTGGTGCTGCAACCATGTTTAAATACCTTTTAGTTTCT
This sequence comes from Gorilla gorilla gorilla, assembly GCF_029281585.2. NCBI lineage: Eukaryota > Metazoa > Chordata > Mammalia > Primates > Hominidae > Gorilla > Gorilla gorilla. The sequence goes on from NC_073228.2 coordinate 132,542,986, forward strand.
TCAACTGTATGTTAAAGCAATTTTAAGTCTTCATTAATATTGTTTCCATTGCCTGGCGTGCCTTCCCCATAATATCCACCTTGTGAAATCTATATTTTAAGACTCAGTTCAAACATCAAGCCTTCTAGAAATCCTTTCTCTATTTCCCTAAGCAGGAATAAGCAATTTATCTTGTGCATACCTTCATTATAATATTTACAACAACTTGGAAGTTTACAACTGATAGACACAAAAGTCTACAAGGCCAGGCTGCTAACATAAATAACATAAATAACCGACAAAGTGAAGACTGTGGCAAACAGGAGAGTTTAAGCCTTATCTAAAGGGCAAAATTGTGCCCACAGTCCTTCGTGGTAATGACCAATGAAGTTGATCAGCAACTGCTGTGTTTATTATTTTTCCAAGAAAATTCCCTCCCCTCCACACATGTGCATTCATACATATTATAAGAAAGTTCATGAGTTCTGAATTGGCATCTCTTCCTCCAAAGGCACTGTTCATCCTTCTGTATCATGTCCTCGGCCTCAAAATGTTGACCTTTGTGTACTCTATCTATGAGATCCCTACAGTTTGGCCAATGGGAGGCACAAACAGGAAATTAGACTGAGGACAAGAAAATGAGGTCAAGGCTTTTATTCCCCTTCTCACCCCTCTACCCTCATATATTGGCTGTATTCCTCTACTGAAGCCCAAAGCTCCTGCAAGGCATCTCTCTTCACACATTTCTCTGGGCTCCAGTAACAACTTCCACTGTCTATTTCGAAAGCCTTCTCCAGGCTTGTAACAATGTTAGTCAGGGTTCTCTAGAGAGACAGAATCAATAGCATAGATAGATAATAGATAGATAGATATGAGGGGATTTATTAGCAAATTTGACTCAGAGATTATGGAGGCTGAGATGTCCCATAGACTATCTCGAAGCTAGAGACCCAGAAAGGCCAGTAGCACAGCTCAGTCCAAGTCTGAAGGCCTCACAACCAGGGAAAGAGATGGCGTAACACTCAGTCTGAGGCCAAAGGCCTCAAAGTCCAAGAGACCACTGGTACAAGTCCCAAAATTCAAAGGCCACAGAATCTGGAGTTCTGATGTCCATGGGCAGGAGAAGAAGGGCATCCCAGCCCCAGAAAAGAAAGACAAAGAATTCATCTTTCCTCTGCCTTTTTGTTCTATCCTGGTCCCAGCCGACTGGTTGGTGCCCGCCCACATTGGGGCAGATCTTTTCACTCATCCCAGTGATTCACACACCAATTTCCTGTGGATACACGCTTGCAGATGAGATCTGGTAAAGAAATAATGCTTTACCAGCTCTCTAGGTATCCCTTAATATAAGTTGACACCTAAAATTAATCATTATAAATCCACCCCAGGTCAATTTGACACCCATACTCATCTCCTTAAACCATACTAAACCTTCAAATAAAGACAATAACAAGGTTCCACCTATCAATCTAACATGATGCAGCTATCCTGCATTCAAGCTAAAATCCACTAATGTCTTCCTCAGAAGAGAAGGTAAAGTCCTTGAGTGATGTTTACAGTTTGCTGATTACTCATAAACTAATGATATAAAATTAACAATATTTAAATGCTAATATAAAGTTGATGAATCTTATGTTACACGATAAATGAATGAGAGGAGCAAAAACGAAGATATTTGCTTACTATATGTATATATACACATAAACCTATCTTTAACAAAATAAGGAGGAAATACGACAATTACAATCCTTGTTTCTGTAACTGGTCACATGATCATAGCTGGTATTTATAAGCACCTTCTTCTAATACCCATTCTGTATTCCCTTTGCCTTCAGTAAGCACTTCAGTTGGTTATGGTTCTTTACCTGGAAAGATAACACAAAGCTTCATTCTGTAAGGGTCTGGGCCATTTGTAGTCCTGCCTGGACTGGGTTGTTATAATTTCCCACTCACCTTTATCACAGGGTATAGTAATTCTAACAGATGCCCTAAGAGATCTTATGTAATCTGACATATTCATCCTTATTGCCGTTGTTGAGTAATAGTCTAATTTTTTGTTGATAATCTGGATCAATCACCACTGCCAACACAGTAATTCTCTTCTTAGTCTGTTGACTCAGGGGCGTGAAGAGTCCAGAATGGCTGAGTGGCAGTCTGAACTTCCAGTTCAATGGATGCATTTTTGTATTTCTTAGTGGAAGCATTCCTCCTTCTGGAACTCTAGGGAGCAGAACATAAAGTCACCACAGGAACAGAAGCAATAATTTTGCTAGTGGGTCACTAGGAGTAATGGTGAGGTGGTGTCACTTTCATTTCTACTCTTTGATCTCTGGACCCATGAATCTTGGCCATGGGAGAAACAGAACCATATATTGGATGTTGATTCAGAGCATATGCAACCTTCTGGAGAACCTTGCTCCAGTTCTGCAAAGTATTGTCAGCTAGATGGCACTGTAACTTAGTCTTCAAAAGGCCATTCACCTTTCTATCAAGCCAGCTGCTTCAGGATGATGAGGAACGTGGTAAGACTACTGAATTCTGGTGCTTGAGCCCATTGGCATATTTCTTTGGTCTTGGGGTGAGTTTTGTGGTCAGAAGCAATGCTGTGTATAATATCGTGATGGTAGGTAAGGCATTCTGTAAGTCCGTGGATGGTAGTTTCGGCAGAAGCTTTGTATGCAGGAAATGCAAAGGGAAGGCAGATCTATATCCAGAGTAATGTCTATTCCAGTAACAACAAAAACGCTGCCCTTTTATGATGGAAGAGGTTAAATATAATCAACCTGTCAGGTAACTGGCTGATTAGCCTGGGGAATTGTGCCATCTTGGGGGCTCCATGTTGGTCTCTGATGCTGGTAGTTTGGGCAATCATCGATGGCATAACCAGGTTGATCTTGCTGAGTGAAAGTTTATGTTGCTCAGCTCATGCATCCACTCCATTCCTGCCACCATGGCCACATTGTTCATGAGCTTTTTGGGCAATGGCAGGGTTGGCTGGGGAAAGCCACCACCAGTTCTAAATCAACAGTATGAGTCATCCTATCCACTTGATTAGTAAAGTCCTCCTCTGCTATGATTTGGTGAGCATTCACATGAGACACAAATACCTTTATGTCCTTTGCCAACTCAGAGAGGTCTATCTACATATCCCTTTTCCAAATTTTTTTCTTCTTTGTTTCTATGAGACAGAATCTCACTTTGCAGCCCAGGCTGGAGTGCATGCAGTGGCATGATCATGGCTCATTGCAGCCTCAACCTGCCGGGCCCAAGTGATCTTCCTACCTCAGCCTCTTGAGCAGCAGGGACTACAAGCACACACCACCATGCTTGACTAACTTTTTGGTTTTTGCAGAGATCGGGTCTCATCATGTTGCCCATGATGGTTTTGAACTCCTGGGATTAAGCAATTCTCTTGCCTAGGCCTCCCAAAGTGCTGGGATTATAGGCATGAGCCACTGCACCCAGCCCCAAATTTTCTTTGTCATGTACTTCCCAATTGTCAGTTTGGTTCCTTCTCAGTCCCAAACTCTATCCAGCCAAACCATTGGCTACAGCTTATAAATTGGTATATAATTGCACATCTGGCCATTTCTCCTTCCAAGGAAAGTGTACTACCAGGTGTACTACCTGAACTTCCACTCACTGAGAAGATTTTTCTTCACCACTGTCCTTCAGACATGTCTCAGTAAGGAGCTGTAATGCTTCAGTTATCCTCTTTCAGGTGGTGCCTGCCTATCATGCAGAACTGTCTGTAAACCAGGTCCTAGTCTTCTCTCCCTCTATCAGCTGATCATAGGATACTCCCTATGAGGCCATAGGTGCAGATTTGGAGAGCGAGGGCAGTGTGTCAAGAGTAGGAACCATGGGCTCTTGGGCCACTTCTTCAAGTAACTTACTTATGCCTTCACTTGGGCCATATGGTCCAGCAGACTCAATGATATTTGATGTGTTAGTGGCAGATGCTGTTTGGAGCCTTTGGCAGGCCTCTGTAGGTGAATCACAGCACTGGCCTTTAGGATTTGGAGCAAGGCCCTGCCATCACCCACAGATAATTATTCTCCTTTTGGGAAACAGCTCTTGGCCTATTACTGGGCTTTAGTAGAAACTGAACATTTGACCATGGGCCACTAAGTTACTACGTGACCTCAGATGACCATGTGGTCATGAACTGGGTGCTACCTGACCAAACACTTCATAAAGCTGGGTGTGCACAAAAGCATTTAATCATCAAATCGAAGTGACATATACATGATCAGGCCCAAGCAAGCCCCACAAATTATGTAGCTGATTCTTCCAACAGTCTTAGATCCTATTAGTCACACGGAAGACAGGATATATGGCCTTGAGTCCACGAAAAGTAAAGAGTTTGAATTGATAGTCTCATGTATATCAACATCATTAGAAATACACATTCTCTGTGAAATGGAGGACTATGAAGAAAATATATGGTAGCAAAGAATGATAGTAAGCAAAATCTTCTATCTCAGCCTGGGTTCTGTGTGGGAAACAATGAAATTTCCCTGAATTTTTTTAAAAAGGAAAGTCATGCCCTCATGCAGATATTGGGTTTGAAATAATTTCTCTTTATTTATAGTCAAGGAAATCCTAAACCAAGATACTTATTCAATGATGCCAGAGTGGTAAGGTATCATTTTCAAGTGATACCTTATTTGCTTATGATGGTAGGTGAGGCATTCTGTAAGTCCATGGATGGTAGTTTTGGCAGAAGCATTGTATGCAGGAAATGCAAAGGGAAGGCAGATCTATATCCAGAGTAATGTCTATTCCAGTAAGAACAAAAATACTGCCCCTTTTATGATGGAAGAGGTTGAATAAAACCAGTCTATCAGGTATCTGGCTGATTAGCCTGGGGAATTGTGCCATCTTGGGGGCTCCATGTTGGTCTCTGATGCTGGCAGTTTGGAAAATCATCGATGGCATAACCAGGTTGACCTTGCTGAGTGAAAGTTTATGTTGCTCAGCTCGTGCATCCACTCCATTCCTGCCACCATGGCCACACTGTTCATGAGCTTATTGGGCAATGGCAGGATTGGCTGGGGGAAAGCCACCACCAGTTCTAAATCAACAGTATGAGTCATCCTATCCACTTGATTAGTAAAGTCCTCCTCTGCTGTGGTTACTCTTTGGTGAGCATTCACATGAGACACAAGTGCCTAAGGGCACTTGAAAGAAGCAAATAAAATCCTTAACTCAGACCTGATAGGATTTCCATAGGGAAAACATAGACATTCAAATGTGAGTACATAATTCAAAATTAAAAACATGATAAAGAAGAATAAGACCTGGTGCAATGGCTCATGTCTGTAATCCCAGCACTTTGAGAGGCCAAGCTGGGAGGATCACTTGAGCTTAGGAATTGGAGACCAGCCTGGGCAACATAGTGAGTTTCACTTGTGTCCGTGTGAAGAGACCACCAAACAGGCTTTGTGTGAGCAACAAGGCTGTTTATTTCACCTGGGTGCAGGCGGGCTGAGTCCAAAAAGAGAGTCAGCGAAGGGAGATAAGGGTGGGGCCGTTTTATTGGATTTGGGTAGATAAAGGAAAATTACAGTCAAAGGGGATTTGTTCTCTGGCGGGCAGGAGTGGAGGTCGCAAGGTGCTCGGTGGGGGAGCTTTTTGAGCCAAGATGAGCCAGGTGAGTTGAACAGTCCAATTTTCAGTGGGCTCCCGCACAGATGGGACGTGGCTTAGGAGGAATCCCGGGCTGTGGGCATTCCTTGGCCTGGTGGCCAGATTTGTGGCCCTTGTAGCAGGCTCCTGGGGGAGGCAGACTCCCGGGGGGGGGGAGGCGGGCCTGGAGGAATGCCTGGCCACGGTGGTTTGGGCGTTTGGAAGTTCTTGTGTGCTGGAGATGTGGCTGGGGTTTCTCACACAGTGGAGGCAAGGAATTGCAACTCAGAAATATGTTGCTACTTGGCTGCCTCTACTCTATTATTGTACACCTAGAAGGTGAGGTTAATTAAGTCCTGTTGGTTGGAATCCGAGTCACAGCACCAAATTTCACTCGCGTCCTTGTGAAAAGACCACCAAACAGGCTTTGTGTGAGCAACAAGGCTGTTTATTTCACCTGGTGCAGGCAGGCTGAGTCCAAAAAGAGAGTCAGCGAAGGGAGATAAGGTTGGGGCCATTTTATAGGATTTGGGTAGATAAAGGAAAATTACAGTCAAAGGGGATTTGTTCTCTGGCGAGCAGGAGTGGGGGTCGCAAGATGCTCAGTGGGGGAGGTTTTTGAGCCAGGATGAGCCAGGAAAAGGACTTTCACAAGGTAATGTCATCACTTAAGGCAAGGACTGGCCATTTTCGCTTCTTTTGTGGTGGAATGTCATCAGTTAAGGCAGGAACAGGCCATTTTCACTTCTTTTGTGGTGGAATGTCATCAGTTAAGGCAGGAACCGGCCATCTGGATGTGTACGTGCAGGTCACAGGGGATATGATGGTTTAGCTTGGGCTCAGAGGCCTGACAGTGAGATCCTACCTCTACTACAAAAAAAAAAAAAAAAAAAAAAAAAAAAAAAATAGAGTGGTGTGGTGGTGTGCATCTGTAGTCCCAGCTACTCAGGAGGAAAATTTGAAATAAAATGAAAAGACAATGGTCATTGGTCAGAGTAATGTGAAGCTGGAAAAAATATTTTCTTGTTATTTACTATTTGTGTGATATTGTACAATTTGTTTCCTGACCCTCAATTTTCTTAATCGATGTGTGAACAATAATATTTTTCTTCTAATTATTATGTAAGAATTTAATGAGACACATAATTTCTTCATGTAATATGCTCATGTGACTCATAATTTGCTATATATATTTAATTCCCTTACCTTTCTCTTAAAATACAAGATAACATTCATTCATTCATTCTCTTAATAAGTAGAAGCACCTGCTAGGTTTTACTGCTTATACTAATTAAAACACCAAAATCTTTAAACCTGTTTTTTGTAAAGACTCCCAAAGAAAATAAAATATGTATATAAATGGGTTGTCCGATGCAGATCACATCATAATTAATGTCCACTAAATTATGTTCCTAAGAAGCTGTAGTTCCCAACCTAGCAATGAGATAATCTCTGAAGCATTTTACTATGAAATAAGAAATAAAGGGGAGAATACATAGCAGAAAAAAGAACCACAGATATGGAGTTAAATCAGAAGGAGTCAGATTCTAATTCCATGCCAATTGGATAGACTTGCCCAGTCTTCAGTTGAGTAGCTCTCCATATGTCTCCAATTTAAACCAGGCCACTCCCAACAGGAGCTCTACCTCAAAGAAGCCTGAGAAATGGCTGGATGTCAGCGTCCTCAGGGTACTTAAAATACATTTGCTCTGACAGGATCTTGAACACCTGCAGTTATTTCAAAGGAATTTTGATCCAACAATAATTCACATAATTTATCATCTAGAGATGCCAAAGATTCTTTGAAAAACTATGCTGTAGTTAGCAAAAGAAAAAAAAAAAAGAAAAAAGTGATGGTGGGTGGCATTATTTTCACATAGGATGTTTTTACAGGCATCATTAAATTCTTGTTTTTTCTCTCCAGTCTTTGTTTCTCCGTAGTTGAAACATTGACTGTGGATGCATTTTTGAACTTTATTGTGTGTTTACAGTGAACACATACAAAGGAGCTATTCTTTTCTTTCAAGGGATCTGGGCTTTCAGTTTTGTTTTCATCTCAGATGAGAGCATATCTGAGAGTCTCACCTTAATAACATTTACAATTTTGAGAAATTCCATGATTTTTCTTTTAACATAATCACACTGAGATTTGAAAATATTTAATGCATCTGAGAAGAATATGTTTAGTCAGAAGGAATAAGGGTTTGGATTCTTTACAGTTCCAGTTGTAAAATAAATGTCTTTCACCCAAATTTAGGGCTCTGGGCAAGCTGGGACAGAAAAGACAGTGTGTTGTGATTCCCTTTGTAAAACCAGTCAGATGTGCTCAAGGGGAAAAACTGGGGAGAAACTAGCAGTCTTGACATTGTGGATTGTGGGGAACCAGGTTTGTTTGAGACAAGCTAGGGAACTATTGGATCCAGTTAGCATTCAGAGAGAGTAAGAGAATTGATGCTTCCATAGGTAGACAGATATAAAGTAAAGCTTATGAAACCAAATCTACAAAAAGGCTCCAGGTCATCATTAGCAGAAAAGTTAATTAGGAAATGTGCTTTGAAAGTTAATTTCTTCAATAGTTACCTAACTTCTATCTTTGCTTTAAACAGAAACAACTTTATTAAATAGACAGAAGGCAGCTGTCTGCTGTCATAAAAAAACTTTTTAAAAACAAAAATGTATATATTGATTCCCCCGAGAGGTGTTTGGCTGCTACTCTCATAGCAGCACGTGACTGAGATAAGTCTACTATTGCTGTTCAGCTAGTCCTCAGTAGAAACCAGTGAGCATAGGATTTCAGCTTTCAGGGTGAAGTCTATTTCCTGGAGAAATAGGGAAACCTCTACATGTTCCCCTTTCTCAGATTTTTCTTATTTAACAGAAATGATACTCTGTAAGAGCAGAATTACCAAATATTAGTGTTCTTTGTAGCGGGTTAAATAATGAGTATTATTTTGACTCTACATCCTGAAAAAACCTGATCTTTCATAGATTTGCATGAATCAATCAGGATTCAGAAAGGTTGGTTAAAAGACATAGGATACACAAAAATAAAATCCCATTTGCAGATTGGATCAACTTGCCATGGAAATTATTACCAACACCATTTTTGTGTAGCTCTTCCAAACCTCAATTTGGCTTTCTTGCTTGGAAACACATAATTGCACAAACTATGCTCCCCGGAGACACTTTCCTGCACCTGAAAAAAAATCCAGTTATGCCCACAGACATGAACAAAAGAGCATGGATAGCCGAAATGAATCTCTCTTCCAAATGGGTAAAGGGACTCAGGCAGTGGCACATTGAGGTATTAAACATGTACTTTTTTTTTTTTTTTTTTTTTTGCCACATTGATTGACCTACCAGAAAGCAGAATTGAAGAACGTTGTGGTTTTACTTGGGAGGTGGGTTCAAAAGCTTTTTGCTGCTAAATGGTATGGATAATTTGTATTTTATTTTATGATGAAAAATAGACTTATCCTGACTGAAACCTCTTAGCAAAAACCCTTTCCAACTTTTCAGCGAGGTTCTATTGAATCAAGTGCTTTAAGTTGATCTTCAGTTTCTGGCTTCAGAAAAAAATACCATGTCCATTCTGAAATGGAACAAAGTTTAAACACAGCTTTCTGGGTGGTTTGACACAATTCTAAACTAAAGACTTGTGCACTCACAGCATGACCAAGATTACCTCCCCGCCTCCTGCTGTTTCTTTATGGTGGCCCTTGATTGCAAACCTACTATTACAGCCTTCTGGAATCCTTAACCCTTTCAAAGTAGTTTTTTTCCTTCCTGTCTTTCTTAGTTCACTCTGTATTTTAGAGATGGGTCTTGCTGAATCATCTCAGAATTTGTGATTTTTATAGACCTGTCACACCCTCTAGGCTTTCATGGTACAATGAAGTTTATTACATTTTAATTTTTAAATTATATTTTTATTATGAAAGTCTGCCTCAGATTTTATGAGTAAAATGAATGTTGGTTCAGAGCATGGGATCTAGGGCCAAACAACACTACCTGGGTTCAAATCCATGCTTTCCTTGTTAGCTATAGTATGCTTTTTGGACTGTTTTGTATTCTCTAATTAGTTTTTTCATATGTAAAAAGGTTCAAAACCAAAGCTACCTCAGAGAGTTGTGAAGAGTAAATAAGCCAATGCATGTAAAGTGCCTAGAACTGTGTGTAGCACATATGAGCTCCAGAAATGTTAGCTATTAGTGACCAAAAGTAGAATGTGATGTTTCAGGTGTGGGAAAGAGTAAACTTTTCAAAATTTAAATGATTCTCAGAATCCTGTGAATGATTGATACAGACCATCTAGTCACATTGGTAAACGTCATTAAAGACCAAGATTCGAGGTATTTAAGTTTCTTTTTATGTAGAGTAGGAATAGATATTTTTTTATAAAGATTTAGAGGCAGCCAAACATACCTATCATATAAGAATCGACCATATAAAAGTATTGGGGGGGGGGAACTATAACTAGTTATCGAATGTGTGTTTCCTCCTAGGACTGTGAAATCAATGATACTCTGAGATATGCAGGGATATAGCTCCCTGCTGCCCTATAGTGGCAGTTGTTGTCAGTACAGTTTCCTCCCTGCAGGTCGTTAGTGGGGCTCCATGGAAATTCAACCAGTAGATTGCTAGGAAGGTAAATACAACCTACTGTATTCTTATCAGTAAAGGCCAGTGGGAATAATAGATAAGAAGAAAAGAAACAAGATCACACCCACATAAGAAAAGAAACGTAAGTATCAGAAAGAAGTATCCTGTGAATTATGTTGCCTGAGAAAAATGCCATTAATCCAAATGGCATGAACAGAGTGGCCCTAAATTGCTGTGAGCCTACATGAATTACTGCAGATTGGCTCTTGAAAACCTGCTACTTTATTCTCACTGTCCGTTTGTCTGTCTATCTATCATCTAAATTATTTTTCAAGCAATACTACCCTTATAGTATGTAGGGGCACTTTGAAAGCTAGTAATTTGGTGACACTTCAAGCCATTATATTTGAAAAACATTTTTTATTCTTTATTTAGAAAAGAGACTGAGCTTACAAAGGCAAGCCATGATGCATGGCACTGAGGATCATAGCTACCTTAGCCACATCTCTGCCCTCCTGAGCAATTCAGCTCTGCCTCCAAACTTGCATTTCCTACTCAGCAAAGTGAAAGTTCTATGAGTAAGTCAATTCCCCATTCTTAGAGAGCAATTTGTGATCATTTACTGTTTATAGACAACATTACCTATCAATACCAAGCAGCTTATCAAAGTGTTAACTCTGCACATATAGGTCTCTAATAAGGGTCCTGGTCAGTAGATACTTCCATATCTCACTGTAATTTCAGTCAGATTTTGGCAACTGCTAGTTGTTAGTGTCTTAGTTGCCTGTCTGTGCTTTCCCCAGGCTTCAAAACTTGGATTTTATCATCTGTCATGTTCCCACATCCTATATGTTGCCAGATTTGGTCCATCTGGTCTTGCAGTATGACCTCCCACCATGCTTTTCTCTGCATTCCCCTGACACTGCCAAAACCCAAGCTCAATTACATCTCATCCAAATTTTGCCACAGCCTTAAACTCATCTCCCTCCCATCCTCTGTAAAGAAACAATGTGGTAGATTGAAGATATTATATGTTTTGGAGTCAGAGAAACCTCAGTTTGAATTCCAGTTTCACCACTTACTTTGCTGTGTGATCTTTGGCAATTGATCTTCATGTGCGTCTTAAAAAGGAGAAATAATAATCTCTTCAAAGAATCTAACATCCTGTTTGGCACAGTGTTGATACTTTGAAATGCCAGTTACCATTTTCCTTTCCCTTCTCTGTGGAAGATTCAAGGGCAGGCTAGAAGAAACCATCTCATTGGTTACAGGTAATAAAATAGTGCATTTTAAATTACAGAGAATTTAAAGTTAACTGTGTAAATAACTGAAAGAACATTTGTTTGTTATTATATCCTGCACTTATAACCCTAAATAATGTCAGTGATAAAATGCTTCTCTTCTAAAAAATCCTTTTTTGGTATATGTTCTAAAGAATAGCTGCTATTGTTGTTGAGTTTCCACAGTAACATCAATTTATAGTAGCTTAAAATCAGCACATTTATGTTACTTACCTTTTGATAAGGTTTGGCTGTGTCCCCACCCAAATCTCATCTTGAATTGTAGCTCCCACAATTCCCATGTGTTGAGGGAGGTACCTAGTGAGAGGTAATTGAATCATGGGGGTGGGTCCTTCTCATACTGTTCTCATGATGGTGAATAAGTCTCATGAGATCTGATGGCTTTATAATGGGGAGTTTCCCTGCACAAGTTCTCACTTTGCCTGATGCCATTCATGTAAGAGATGACTTGCTCCTCCTTACCTTCTGCCATGAACGTGAGGCCTCCCCAGCCATGTGGAACTGCGAGTCCATTAAAACTATTCCTGTATAAATTACCCAGTCTCAGGTATGTCTTTATTAGCAACATGAAAACGGATGAATACACTTTCAATAAACACTGTGTTGTACATAGGCATTAATTCAGAGAACTTTCAGTTATATAGCTCACCCCTGACATACAGATTCAGTCTTTGCCCACAGAGAGCATACATAGCAGGTTGGAAGTATGCAAGCATGTTCCAGGCGTGATTCAAGTATTCCGATCTTGTAGTACTACCTATTCCTGCATTTAAACAGTTGATCTGAAATGAACAATTATAACTCAGGGTCTGTGAAGATAAAAAAGCAGAATTTGAATTAATTCCATTTCATGACCATTAAGAGTTATTTGCATTTAAATTTTCTGAAATTATTGTGAAATAGGATTTTTATGACTCTGCCAAACTTATGTCTGAGACTGTTTGAAACGACCTGTAGTATATTGGTTGCTTCAGATAAAATAAAATTTTCAAACTTAAAATTAACAAAACATGTTCTTTAGTCAACTTTGAATGAAGAGAGACTGATAAATATAGCTGTATTTGCTATGGAACAAGAATATGAAAAACTATTGATTTTGATAAAGTTGCAGAAATCAAGGCTTTTAACAGAAACTGTAATGTTAATATTCATTATTGTGTCAAATCAACATGTATGTATAAGATTTTTCTCTTTTTCCAAAAATATTTTAGACATTTACAAGTGTATACCATAATACGTACTATATATTGCTCTCTTTTACTGATTTTGTTTTTAATTTTTTTAGTGGTATAATTACATTGTAAAGTTTTAGAAAAGAAAATCTTAATGGTTCCATTTCTTTTCTAGCCATTGTCCTTATTTATCTCATTTTATGTTTATTATTGAAAATAAGTTTGTTATAAAGAGGAGGTAGGTGTTAAAAAGTGATGCACTTTATGTGTCAAATATAGCACCCACCCATCTTAACTCCAGGCCTCTCTTCAGTTCTTTTCAAACATTAATGTCACTTATTTTTCTTGAGGCACAAATCTGATCATGCCATTTGTCTGTCAAATATTTTCTGGGGCATATTCTTTCATGCTGAAAGAAAGTTGCATGAAACTGCATTAGTGTGTGGCATTCATGGATTACCACCTCCTTGGGAATGCCATCTCCCCATCTTCTTTTCCTGTGTCCATAACTACTTGCAAGTCCACAAATAGGCCCTTTCAGGCCCTGCCTCCCACCTGTGCATATTGTTAACCTCACCTGGAATGCCTGGGCATCTTCTTTCTTCATCTTCTCTAATCCTGTACTGGACCAACATCAGATTTGGGCTATCCTTTCATAAAACCTCTCCTGATGCTCCCAGGAAAAAAAAAAATCATGCTCCTTTCCTCAGAATTTTCAGAGCTCTTGGGTTATGGGAATTTTCTTTTTCCTCTAAATCCCTTCATCTCTTGTGGTGTTTGTACATTTCTATTATATTATAATAACTTATTTATATTTCTTTTTTTAAATTTCTCCTTGGGGTAAAAGCTCCTAAAAGGCAAACTTCGTATCTTATTTATCTGATTCAGAGAACCAACAAGGCTGCTTGAGTAGGCATGGTGCTTTTTCTGCTTCAGTTTGCCCTTGCTGGATCCCCTGAAACTCCTAGCTGAATGATTCTCATTTAGCCTGGGACCTGAGAAAGCCCTGAAGTTTTGCATGCAACTGGGTGTTCACATGTGTAGCTGTCAAATGAGCTGGACTCAAAGGGATTTAATCAGCTGCCATCCTTTCAAGCATGTCCAGTGGGCTAGTTTTTCTTGCCCTTGGATATAATTTTGGTAATTTTAATAAACTTTCTGATTCTTTTCAATCATAGCTACAATCTTATTTCAGAAACTGCAAAGTCCTCATAATGTTGAATTTTACCTGAGTCTTGTGCTATTGGTAAACAGTGATGGTTAAGAAATTCTCCCACTCTTTTGTGTTCTGGCAAGTAGCTCTTTGGACATTACCACCCTGCCCCCTGTGACTTAGAGAAGACTCGATGACTCTTTGTTTACCTACGACACAGACTGCAAATTCTCATTCTTTGACTTAGAAATAATTCATTGAACTACTTGTCCCTACTGGTCAATCAGAACAAAATACTTATTAACCAAACTTTTGTTGAGTTTCCCTCTTTCCTCCAGGGCCCTGAGCTCCCCTCTCCCCAGCCTGAGCTGCATACAAGGTCTCCTGAGAGTAAGCTGGCTTCAAGGCAAAACAATCTCTGATCATACCATTCTTCCATCCACTTGTCAACACCAGTTCTTTGTAGCCTTGTCCACTCCTCCCGATAGCAGATACACTCTTTGCCTAACCCTTGAGATGCTTTCATATCTTACTGTCAGAGTGTTCTCCCTACTGTAATCATCCCATGCCTCTATTGCAATAGTCCCTTTCCTTACCTTGCAATAATCCTTTGAAAGAAAGTCTCTCCTTACAAAGTCCAGATACGTTTTGTATTTGACATCCAGACCAGAGTAGCAATCAAAACTGCAAACTCTTTGGTAATTTAGAGCTTCCCTCTGCCCTAGCTTTGAATGGCTTTAAGTCTGGAAAGCCCATTGTCTTTTTTTCTCCTTGCTTTGCCAGCACTTCACAATTTACTGGCTAAGATTCTGATTCTTTCACACCTGGCTGGGGGAAAGGCGATTTGTGAAAGAGACTTTGGCAGGTATTGTTGAAATTTGGTACTGGTGGCTCACCAGGGCTTTTTCTTCTTGGTACATTTTTTGTGGGTTTCCAGGAACGTTCCACTTCTGGAAATATCCAATGTCACCTTCCCTTATACAGCCAGCCACCTCGGCCCCCAGGCCTTGAAGTCCACCTTTTTGGGGGGTCATTTTGCTCAGTGACATCTTTCCTCACAGATAGTACTACCGGGCAGAGCCCTTTTAAAGGGAGCCTAGGCCAGTTTCCTCCTGTGGTGCCCTTTGGCTCAAAGGGCTGCTCACCTATCTTGGCAGAAAAGCATCTTATTCCCAATTCTCCCCTTTCTCTGCATTGCTGCTCCCAGCCACTCAGAGTCTTTGTATTGCTGTCATGACATAGAGCCTATTTCCCTGTGTCTCCCAAGCAAGTACTCTGAGTGGATCCCTTGTAGCCCTACCACTTGGCTCCACTTCTTCCCTTCCCCACCTGAAGCAATGAAGAAAACACCTCACCCCGAACTCCTCGCAGCATTCTCTTACCTTATGTTAATGTTCTTTTCCCCTGAACCTCTTGTATTACCTCCAGCTACATGAAGCATAAAGAGTTAGGGTTAGTTTTTGCAAATCCTGCATAGGTAGTGTAGTACCTTAGTTTGGAACATGGAGTTATGTGGTACCTACCTTTGGGCCTTTGAACCTCTGCCAAAACTATGCAGGAAAACTCCCTTTTACATATGGTTATTTATTTATTTTCCTGAAGCAATTTGGTCAAAGGTGTCAACACATTCTTAAAAATGATCTCCCATCCAAAGAAGGTTAAAACCGATGGGTCACACTAGATAGCCTATCATACACCTTCACGTCTCTCCTGTTGTTCACTCAGCCTGGTCAGTGCTTATTCTTTCTTAATTTAATACATTTCTCTTCATCATTCAAGACCTGGTAATGGCACCCTTTCTTCTCTAAAGTCATTCCTTCCCCTGTCACTCCTCCATCTTACAGAACAAATTCCTGCCTTCCATGTGCTACCAACCAATGTTACCCATACCTCTGCATGACATGTCACTTTTAGTTAATTCTTTAACTCAACATATATTGACTGAGTGCCCCAGATGTGCCAGGATCTGTGTCAAGCAATGAGGGTGTGCAAGGTGGACATGGTCGCTGACCTCATGGAATGTTTTCTCCTCTCCTTGTTTATTTATTGTTTTGAAGAGACAGAATCTTGCTCTGCTGCCCAGGGTGGAGTGCAATGACACAATTATGGCTCACTGCAGGCTCTAACTCCTGGGCTCAAGTGGGAGCCTGGCTAATTTTCTTTATTATTATTATTTTTTTGTGTAGAGATGAGGGTCTCACTATGTTACGCAGGCTGGTGCCTCAGCCTCCCAAAATGCTGGGATTGCAGGTATGAGCCACTGTGCCCAACCAACATTGTCTCTTCTGCTATATCAGGAATTCCTTGATGGGAGAGTTTTCTGTTTATTAATCTTTAATTCTTGCTATGTGGCTTATAGGAATGCTCAGTATATTTACTAAATAAATTAATTAATGGACATACACACAAAGCCTTAAATATGTTGACTTTTGTGACCCTGAATATAACAAGCTTGTTTAAACTGATCAGGCAAAAAAGATGATAAATGTCCCAGAAGAAAGAGGAAGTCTCATGTGATCTGAAAAAAGCTTGCGAAACTAACTTCACGTTGAAGACCCAGAGTTTCTGGCCTAGGAGCTGTTGTGGTTTTGGAATGATTGTTGAATGACCAACAATCATTCCAGAGAGATACGGTAGAAGGAAGTCCTGCTACTACATTTTTGTCACATTCTTTAGCATTTAAAATGGTAGAGCACTGTTGATAAATTTTGTGATACAACATTCGCTCAACAAATATTTAGTGAGTACCTACGACATGGGAAAATGTGTACTTAGCAGTGGTGACAATCAAATCAATTATCTACCCTAGAAAAGCTTACAACCTGATGAGAAAAAAAAAGAAGCAAAAAATGATATAATATAAAGCAAAATATATATCAGATAAATATGTAAGTGATGGTATGGGAGGTTCCAGTGGTGGAAAATAATCACATAGATTATGGTTCTGGAGAAAAAAACTTCCCAAAGATGATACCATTGGAGCTGAAACTTGGAAACTGTATAAACTGTGAAAAGCAGAGCTCTTCAGGCAGAAAAGAACAAGAACAAAAGCAGGAAGATGAGAAAGTACAGTTTATATTAATTGATCTGTGGACATTTACATGCATACGTTTTTCAACATTAAGCATTTCCTGTGTAGTTTGTCATTGGTTTCTAAGTACTCACTTTAGTCGCTAAAGAACAAAGTGATCCCTCTATAGCTTGAGGTACCCTTGATGACCTTATAGAGCAGTCACTCTGGGGTATGTTTAAAGACTTCGGGGAAGCCAGGGGCTTTCCTTCTCTTTGGTGTCTGCGTTTACTTAGTGGGAAGCAGAGCATGTGTTCACATTTCTTATTTAAAGCAAAATATTTGCAACAGTTTTTGTCTTGTAACTAAAGTCTTTTCATGTTTTAAAATTGCCATCGACTCTGTGTATAGAGTCACTAAAACCAGATCTGGGTCAGTATGTTCTTGGGATCACATTTAAACTCAGGGACCACCACTCACCCGGCCTGGGAATGGTCACGGCTTTATCAGTCACATACTTGAATCAGAATCAAAATAGTTTTCCTCTTAGCTTAGCCTTTTTCTCCCACATTTATCTGTATTCTCCTGTGTTGATTTCTTTGTGTTTTTGTAATCTACTTCTCTCTAAATTTTTTTTTTTGGCATGCTTCCACTTTGTAGTCTGTCTCCATAAACCCGGGAAAATGGACACTTGCCTGTTTTATTTCTCTCAGTCTTTAAATCTGATTGCTGCTCAACTGGTATGGCCGGTTCACATTACTCACTAACCCCCCTGTGGTGTAGTGCCCTGGTAATAGCGGCCACTTATTAAATTCCTTACCAAGTGGCAGTCTTTGGGCTAGCTAATTCACATCATTTATTTCATTAATCCTCATTTTAATTCTTAAAGTGGATAATATTTGTTCATAGATGAGGAAACTAAGGCTCAGGGAAATTAAACAAAATTCTTAGCAAGCATCAGGGCAGAACATTCTAACACAGTCTACCTGCCTCTGAAGCCTCTTTCTCTGTATGATCCTTGAGATTCATGGTGTGCAGTTAAAGTTGGGTGTATTAAAACAATTCACCATATAGAAAAAGGAATTGATAAATACATAGGGGGAATATAGATTCGAATAGCTATATTGAGCAATAGGTAGTCATTTTGTTTAGACTACTGCCATAAGTGTTACTACAGCTCATCTCTCTTTTTCGTGTTTTTTTCTGTCACTGTGCTCAAAAAACAGGACTAGTGAAATACAGTTCAGAAATTACTTGCACCCACAGGATGAGCTTAGACAGCCTCCCATCTCTACTTCCTTCTCTGCAGATGAGGAAACTGAGGACAGGGGAGGCTAAGTCAGTGCCTGAGGTAACATAGGTGAGGGTAAGGGAAGACTGGAAGATGAGTTCCTGACCTCTACCACAGCATGTTACCAAAACATATGGAAATTCTTGTTGAGACAAAACTCAAGTCAATGCAATCCAATTGTGGATTATTGCAGAATTAGCTATAAAATACATGTAAATATCAGGTACATAATTTTCTCCTCCATTTATTCATCATATTTACCCATTTCATCTCCTTTTTATTCTTATGTACAGAATTCTCATTCCATTCTCACATTTTCTCTTTGGCATCTGTAACTGTTCAATTGTTTCTTAAGTGTCAATCTTAATATATAATATATTTATAACTTATTTATTTTTGCTAACTTCAGTAAGATGTGTTTATGTTTTTCTCTACACATCCTTTTATGTGGTTAGCCTTTGTGATACCATATTAGTGTTAGTGACTCTTTTGGAATTATTTCTAATGTTTGATTATTTTTGGCTTGTTAGCTCTGTCTTTTTTACTTCTTTGGTATTTTATATTAGCCTGTCATTTTATCATTGTTATGTAATCTATCATCATCCACTTTTTATTTCCATAAAACAAGCACTGTTGATGCATTTTGTCTTTCCTAAATATTAGCAGCATAGGTTCTATGGTTAAAATATGAGCTGTGGGCTCAATACTTGCCTCCATCAGTAGTTAGCTGGACAACTGGATAACTGAGGGCAAGTTACTTAATCTATTACTTCTTCAGTTTCTTCAGCTGTAAAATGTGGATAATAATTATCTTATTTCATATATTTGTGAGGATTAAATGAGATAACATATTTGAATCCATTATGTAAAAATGCATTCTCAATTTTAACTTGTATCCCAAAACATTCATTTTGACCATATTCAAGAAACAGATATTCTCCCCCTTTCTACATGTATATATTTTTTCACAGATATCTCTAGAACAATGATAAGAGATATATGTAGAATTCTTTATAATCCTACTACTATCTTACGAAATCAACTTAAATTTTTTTTACATATTAATAATCATAGGATGGCTACATTTGGAATTCTCCTTGTTCACGCAATAATTATCATATTTCTTAAAATGTTAGATTTCAAAAGTATAATTTTAGTGCTATGTAATACTCCTAGGAGTTGATAATTTGCCATTTATCTTAATTTTACCCCTTGTCATTCAACATCTGTGTGGTGGCAGAAAGTGCATGGATTTTAGAGTTAACAGAGTTAGTTGATTTGAACACTGGTCAGGTAATATTCAGCAGGCTATTTAACATCTCTGAGATTTACTTTTCTTATCTGTAAAAATGAGAATAATGATTTGTATCTCCCAGAATTATTTTATTTTGAAAAATTAATGCAGGCAAGGCTCTGATGCAAAGTATTTGCTGAAATATTTCCCTCCCACCCCATTTCACAGTGGTTCTTTTCCACCCTACTCTCACTCCAATTTTTGCTCAAATATTTTCTTAAATGGAAGATATGTTGGATAGTATTAAAGAAAAGAATTGGACTGGATATGTTATATTTTACTAAGATGCTATGTTATCAATTTTAAACTGAGCTCAACTAGGAAATTCTTTTAAATGTTACTCTTGTATTCAAAATTGATCTGGGATTTTTTACTTACTTCATAGTATTGAAATTAAGAAGTAATTATCTTACTTTGAAGCCATCATAGCAAAAACAAACAAAAACTGAATTCCCATTCATACCATGTTACAAATCTATTTGATACAGTTATTATCTATTTAGTTATTTTATCTTCAAAGAAAAACTACAGTGGCAGATTTAGAAGTTTGTGGCTGTGCCTACATCTTTCCTACTATAAGTTCCAAAGGCAACATTCCAGTAGATTATTTCAACTTTATTATTTTAACATAAAAATAATTGCATCAGAATTTTCACAATAAATTCACAACTGGAATGGGTGATAATTATTCAGATCTGTTTCCTTACTTGCCAAGAGTGTATTGAGGTATCATTAATTGTCTATGTCATTTCTCAGAGGCTTTTCCAATTTTAAAAATATCTGATGGAATATAAGAACAAAGATTTACCACAAACTAACTTCCTGGAATTGCAAATGAAATCACCAAACTATGTGAATGAATTTTGGATCCATGCCTAATGCTATTCAGCCACATCTTTTCTTTATCATGATTCTCTCTGAGAATGTCTCATTGCACAGGGCATTGAATAGCTCCCCTGGGTAGTTTAGTTTTGTTTTGTTTTTTCATCAATAGTTGACCTAAAACACAAATGGCATTGAATTAGCAGTTAATAAAATATATTATATGGCACATTTTACTAGTGAAATGACATTAGAGTGAAATATTTTCATCTAAAATTATGTATAAGGATTGACTTAAGAATGGTTATTTCAGGCTATTAGATAACAGAAGTTCCAGGAGATATACTATATGGTCAATTATTTGAAAGGTTAAAAATCCAATTTAATTGGGAATATTATTATATGATGATTAGATTTATTATTATATATGATTTATGTTAGAATCGTGCCTGAAAATTTTTGTTAAGCTTCCAAACTGGCACCGTTCATAGTAACCATCATAAGGAAGAGATAGTACAAGAACTGAAGCCCAGCCTCTGAAATATTCTGAGTCGAACTTGCAGGGACGTTCAACTTTCAGCTCCACAGCCTCTCTTGCAATCTTTTAGCAGCAAGCACTGAATTACTGAGAGAAACATAAGATTTATGTTTTTGAAGATAAATATAGGCGTATATCTTCAAACTCATATTTCAGACACAAAGGGGTCAAAACATAGTGCGCGTCTACTATCTTTCTTGAACTGTTCCTTCTTTCCTGGTCCAGGTGGTTTTCAGGTACAAGTGTAAGGAAGAGCAGTCAAGTGGTGTGATCTAAGGTGTATATAGGAGCCCTTCTCCCCCTCCCAGTTTACCTGAATTTCCCCCACCTGCTCTCTGGTACTTGAAATCCCCTTAATAAAGGACCTAGATTTAAATTCCACACTTGAAGATAAGAGAAACGGGGATCAAAACACAAATACTCCCTTTGAGAAAGAGCACATTGACTTAAAGTCACACTAAAATATCTGGTTATATCAGATCCTTCACTCAAAAGCAGGTTTATTGTTCAGGTAGGGGGAGAACAAAATAAATAACTTCATAGAAGGAAGTATGTGTTAGCCGAGTTTTATAGCGAAGACTATTTCCATTTGCCCACCTAAAAGCAAATTCATTTTAGCTACATTCAAGCATCAGTCCCTTTATTTATTTATTTATTTTTGGTAAATGTAATACTTCTCAAAAAGAGAGGTAAGAACATAATTTGCTCTGAATTATTGGATGCTCTAAGTGTATCTTAGTTTCCTAGGTTAGAAAAAAATTACAGAGTACAACACTGAGAATATAAGTGTGGCATTGTTGAGCCTCTGCTTAATAATCTATAAAGCGTTATGAAGAAACTTACAGATACCTGAAGACTAGATTGTTTTTTGAAATTTGTAAGAAAGTAAATTCCACAAACTTGTTACTTGTCTTGGGAAAGATTCCAGAACAGATTATTAAAAGATTGGTTGTAAGAGCTCAGAAAACAAGTGGGGAACTACTGGGTTTATGAAAAAAAGCACAACCAATTTTGGATTCATTCCCTTTTGGGATTGTGGATCAGGGGCATGGTATGGACGTTGTGCTACCTAAGTTCAGTAATGCATTCGATCAACTCTCTGGATATTGGTGGAAAAATTTGAGCTGAAAAATAGGACAGTGTTTAAATGAATTTATAACAAGTTAGAGAACTATGTGCAAAGATCATTGATTAAAATTAACTTATGTTATCTTTAGCCCTGCTCTATTCTGTATTTTCAGTTATGACCTTGATAAAGTTGTAGATGATATGAAACAGGAGGGTTACATATCACATGATGGAGTGAATACTCAAATTTGAGTGGCTGGCATTCTGTAATGTCAAGCTTATAGTTAATAGAAGTAATTTAGAACCCCAAATCTCACTGCACAATTTAAGATGAATTAAATATGGCTTAAGAGCAACATGTGTGAGAAAGGCTTATGGGCAGAAGTACCAGAGGCACAATAAGCACAGGGACAGGCTTGTTCTAACCTGTGCTGGTCTAACATGCTACGTGGTGTGTTCAAGACATGACACCACATTTTAATAGATACACAGACAGGCAAACTATGTGTCCAAGGAGAGGGACTGAAGTAGTGAAAAAGCCTTGTGGTTTATATCATGTAAATAATCTAAAATTTGGATATTCTTACCTTTGGAATCTCTGATATGTAGGAGTTGTCATTTGTTGAACTACCATGCAGATTTTCTGGAACTTTTGTGAATTCAGGGAAGTTTTCATTCCTTGTAGAACAGTAGCATTCTTCCTATTCATTGTGGACTAGGAGAAGTTGGAGAACACAGCTCTGACGAGTTAGAGAAAACATTCTTTGCTTCTCTAAGAACAAAAACAGAACAGAGAGAATGCATGGATCGACTGTATATCTAAAAGCAGTGGAGAAATCCAAATTTTAAGTTTCATGTTGAATTATTAAGAACTCTTATTAAATTATATTATTCAGTGATTTCTGCCATGGGAATTTCCAGTTAATTTTTTCTGTATAATTCCATTGTTAATCTGAAGGTTCTGTGAATACACTCAGAATATCTTAAGTAAAATTTTTAATTGAATTATTTTTATTTCTAACGAGTAATGATGATGTAAATGTTTTTCAAAGGATTTAAGAGTTTATGTTTCATACAAAGACCACAGGAAAAAACCTGGAAAGTTTGATGTGGCCCATTTCTGGAACTGCAAAACCAAATCCTGTTTAAAAAAATGAAAAGCCAAAACATTTTGGCTTGGGTATTTTTTTAACCTCTGTCAACTTAAGGGAACTCTATTTAAAAATATAATTTGGAAACACATACTAGCCACTTGATAGCACAAAAAGGAACAGAATGGTGATAAATAGCAGTAATTAGAGAACTTGTCATTCGAGAGTCTGCAAGGTAAAATATTAGCAACCAGAAAATATAAAGTTACATGTCCTTTTGTTGCTGGCACCACTAAAAGAAGAAAAAGGAACTGGGAAAATAAAAGAATAAGGTCTTCGCAATTTTGTGGCTTGGGTTACTAAGCACTTACAATAAATAAAGCTTAAAACACAAGCACATCATTTAAGAAAGTTATGCATTAAAACCCAAAAGAACCTTCTGGAGTAAATCACTGTTTTTCCAGAGGTTGAAGTAAATTATTTTGCAGGAACAAAATTAGTTTGTAAGAACAAAGTACTCTAAATGATTTGATCCTTTGGAGCAGTCATATTTGTTTGTTTGAGCCACAACTCAAAGCATTCAACTGATTGGTTGATAAGATAAAGCTACAGGTTGAGTAGGAATCAATTAAAAGTGTACAGATGATGCTTATGTGTTAATTTTCTTTTTATATTTAAGTGTCATCACGGTTAGAAATGGAATGATAGATCTAGATATAAAATTCTTCTGATAGATACTGAACGTATTCCTGGATTGTCAAAAAAGAAAGGATTGGTTGAGCTCCCTGGCTGATGCCTATAATCATAAGTGCTTTGGGAGGACAAGGCGGGAGGATTGCTTGAGGCCAGGAGTTGGAGGCAAGCCTGGGCAACATAGTGAGACCCATCTCTACCAAAAAAAAAAAAAAAAAATTAGCCAGAGGCAATACTCTGAAATGATGAAAATGTTACCATTAATTAAAAAAAATTCCCGGATGTTTTAGGACATTGCAGTTTTTTAGAAACTACGATAAACTTGGTAAAGCATTTGAGAGGTAATTAAATTTAGTGGAAGACAGATGAGAAGTGTGCTTCAATTAAAAAATATAGTCAGTGCTTGGCAAATTCATATAATAATTCTCAAATGAATAGTATTACAAAGATAAATGTGTAGCAGAATTATTTATCAACAGGTATCTTGGATCTTGAGAACAAATTGTCTTATGAATATGCAATAATATCCAATAAATCTCAATTTTTAACATTTAGAAAATCTTGAAGTATATAAACAGAAAACTATATGAAATATAATTGCACAATATAAGAAATATTCATGAAGTCAATTCCTACGGAATTCCTCTCAGGTCATGAAATCATGGCTAGTACCCCAGAAGTCCTCTGTACCTTCCACCTGATGACAGACTCTTCTCAATTTTGGTTATAGGCATTCTGTTGCTTTCCTTTATAGGTTTGCCCTCTCTGTGTGCATTTTTAAACACTATAATTTAGTTTTAGGTCTTTTTTATGTTTATACAACAGAATTATAATGCATGCATTTGTTTCTAGCTTCATTTGCTCAATGTTATGTTTGTGAGAATCTTTTATATTTTGGGAAGTACCTGTAGTAAGGATTATTATTTTTGCATAATATACCATTGTGTATACCACAATGAATGTGTATTTCATTATCATTGGATATTTGGTTTTTTTGTAACTTTTCAGCTACCATGATCAATTTAGCTATGAATATTCTTGTTTGTGTACCTTTGATCACATGTGCATAAGTTTCTTTAGGGAACAGACTTAGAATGAAATTGCTGAGTAATAGGATATGCATACTTTCAACTCTATTAGATGATGACAGGTTTTAGCCCAAGTGATTATACCAATGGACATACCATAACAGTTTCTGAGAGTTCCCATTGATACTCATGCTTGCTAGCATTTGGTTTTGCCAGACATTTTAATATTCACTTATTGAGGATATCATGGTCTCACTGTGGTCTTAATTTGCATTTCCCTACAGTAAGTTTGGACACTTTTCATGTATTTATTAGCTATTTGAATCTCCTCTTTTAGATGTGTCCATTCAAGTGTTTCATCTATGTGTGTGTTGTAGGGAGCATTTTTCACCTTTTTCATTTTTATTTGTAAGAGTTCTTTATATATTTGTGACACTAGCCTTTTGTCAATTTTAAGTGCTGAAAACAAACAGATGCCAAAAAGTAAAAACAACAACAATAACAACAAATCATCAGTGGCTTTTCTTTTTCATCTTACGGTATCCTTTGATGAACAAAATTCTTAATTTTAATGTCACATTTAGCCATTTTCTTTAAAAATAGTGTTTCTTTTCTCTTTTAATATGCTTTCCCTGTCCAATAATCATTAATGTATTTTTCTATGTTACCTTCTTAAAGTTCCCTTCTTCTACTCTCTGAAAGGGTTTGTGTAGGTTTGAATTTGTTCTTTAGATTTTTGGTAAAACCCCCTGAGAAAGACAACTGAGTTTACAGTCATTTTTGTGAGAAAATCTTAAAGTATTGGTTCATTATACTTAATGGTTACAAGACTGTTTAGACTTCTATTTCTCTTTGAGTCAGTTCTTTCAAATTAT
Source organism: Gorilla gorilla gorilla (assembly GCF_029281585.2). NCBI lineage: Eukaryota > Metazoa > Chordata > Mammalia > Primates > Hominidae > Gorilla > Gorilla gorilla. Next base: position 132,568,534 of record NC_073228.2, read on the forward strand.
ATTTTCCAGGAATTTACCAACCTCACCTGTATTTTCCTTTATTGCTAAGGTTTATTTTTTTCATTCTTTAATATCTTTTCATATCTGGAACACTTCCAGTAAGGTATCTTTTAAAAATATTGTTACTGGGTGTTTATTCATTCTCTGTTTCATTGGTCCTTATAATCTCACAATACTTTGTCAGTTGTTCTTTTTAGAAACCAAACTTTTGACTTTATTTTTCTCACGTTTGTCTTCCTTTTCACTAAGTTTGTCTTTCTCTTTATTACTTTCTTTCTTTTAATTTTTGGGGGTTTAGCTTGTTAACTTTGTATGTATGAACTATATGTTTAGCACATTAATTTCAAATTCTCTTAATTGATGTACTGTTTTCTTTATTAATTAGTTAAAATATTTTATACTGTATAATTTTTTACTGTTCTATGTGTTATCAAGAAATATGTTTCTTATTTTCAATCTGTATTATGTTTTTTTCAAACGTAGTGCAACGTAATGCTTGGCAATACATTCAGTTTATGAATAAATAATCACTTTGACCCTTCAAATTATTGAATTGGAAAAAAATTAAGAAGATAAATTAGAAAAATTGTTACTTTTTTTTCTCATGGAGGTTACAATTGTCAAAAATATAGAAGTCAAACTACATGAAACTCTGAAATGCACATTCTCTGACCACATCTCTATTGGCCCCACACATCCCCTTTTCTGACTTTATTTTCCTTCTACCCCTAGTCCCTGGAGTTTTTCATCTGGGCCCTCTGAAAATAAGGGTTAGTTATCAATGAAATTCTTTGCACGTTGAGATCTCTTTTCTGAGCATTTCCTTTACCATCATGTTGTTGCTGACACCTGGCACTTACTGTCAGTGGAGATTTCTTTCTTTCACGCTCCTTTTACAACTTGGCCTAGAAGTAGCATAAAGGCCTCTTGGCATCCTTGTTGATGCTATTTAAGTTCTCTTGTCTTAATTCCATCCATCCATCCATCCATCCATCCATCCATCCATCCATCCATCCATCCATCTACCCACCTATCCATCCATCCACTTATCTTCTGTTAAACACGTTTTAAATGCCTAGAACTATGATGGACCTTAGAAAAACAACAACGAAGGAGAAATTGTCCAACCGATTGAGGTTATTATTGTTAAGTGGGAGAGATAGTCCTAAATGGTGAATTACTACATAGAGCTAAATGTTCTGAGACAGTGGAAAGTATGAGACATTGGAAACACAATGAAGGACATGAATTGAGGAGCATGTTTTCCTCTGTAAAATTAAGGTTTTGCACTGTATAAACTAAGAGGTCTCTACCAGTAACCCATAAAACACCATATAATTGAGTGCAGAGTCATACTCATTGAGTGTGAGAGAGGGCAGTCACACCTCTTTGCTTTGAGTTAATATTTGCAGAAATTTAAGAGCTCATTGTGATATTATCACTTCACACTTTTAGCATCTTCTTTTTACCCAAGGCTGGGCCATTCCATTCACCCCATATTTAGGCAATATTTTTTTTAACCGTGGAGCCCCTGCATCAGTATCATCTTGCAGTCCGGAAAAAAAAATTTCCAATGTCTTGAATTCTACCTGGACGCACTGATTCTAACTCTCAAAGATTATAACCCATACCTACGACTCTTTAACAGGCTGCCTAGGTGATACTCCAGAATTTATGCTATACTAAAAAACTACCTTATAGGCAAAACGTTTATAAAATAAGACTCTCTGAGTTGTCAGAAATTAAATTGCCTAGAACAAGATCTAACCCATTAACAAAAATCAGCCTCAAGAGTAGTTTTGTATAGTATGTCATTATTTTATTTATTTATTTTTGTCTTATTTATTTAAATAAGAATGCTTAACATGAGACATACCCGCTCAACCAATTTTTACATGTAAAATGCAGTATTGTCACCTCTACATACAATGTTGTATATCAGATCGCTAAAACTAATACATCTTGCAAAATTGAAATTTTATATGCATTGATTATCAGCTCCCATTTGCCCCTCCTTCCAGCCCCTGACAATCACTATTCTATTCTTTGCTTCTATGATTTGACTATTTTAGATACTTCATATATTTAAGAGAAATCACCACAAATATCATTACTGTTAAAGTGGTTTAATTTTAAACCAGTTTTTCTGTTAAATGGGAGCTACTGATTGAATACTTATACTGATAAAATTCTTATTGACATGGAATTCAGGCTTAAGTTTTCACTCTGTTAATCTCAGAAAGGGTTGTCCACATGGACAGACACATTACGGTTCTATTGAAAAAAGCTGAAATGTAGGTACTCTCCATCATGTAATTCGTTCATTTTGGGTGGCAATTTTAGATAAGCAAAGGTTTCATATATGCAGCATTTGTCAGCAGACTTCAAGAGACTCTCTTTAAGTGTTTGCAAAATATTAGGAGATGGAGGACTCTTGATGACAGGCCCTCGATTTCCCCAGAACTCATCCTAATTCTGATTTAGGAAACTGGTGCTTTGTAAGACTAAACCATCCGGACTCCTTATAATCTCAATGACACCAGCAAATAATGATTGTATTTTGTATTTATGTGAGTGCATTATCTTCAAAGAATCTTATGTAGCTGACCATATGATCCTTGTAAGTACCCTGGGAAGTAGATACATTAAACATTCTTGAAACTGAGGGAAGAGGCATAGAAATATTAAATGATTTGCTCAGAGTGATGCAGCTCATAACAGCCAACAATATAACTTTGGCCTGTTGATAGTAGTTTTACCTCATGATGCTTTATTCATGAATAAATTAAATAACTCTAAGAATATCTCCTTGCATAGTGAAGATTTACTACATGGTTAAAAGGAGTAGGGCATTAAAAACGTATCCTATGTGTGGCAAATTATAGTTGGTCACAGATTTTTTGCTACTCCTTCCATTAGTGGGTAGAATGTTGTATTTGTCTGTTCTTGTATTGCTATAAGGAACTATCTGGGACTGGGTAATTTATGAAGAAAAGAGGTTTAATCAGCCCATGGTTTTGCAGACTGTACAGGCTTCTGCTTCTTGGGAGGCCTCAGGAAACTTACCATCATGACAGAAGGCGAAGGGGGAGCAGGCACATCTTCACATGGCTGGCAAGACAGGGAGAGTGAAGGGGAAAGAGAAGGTGCCACTCACTTTTAAATAACCAGATCTTGTGAGAACTCTATTAGAAGACAGAACTAAGGGGATGGTGCTAAACCACTAGAAACCACACCCATGATCCAATCACCTCCCAGCAAGCCCCACCTCCAACACTGGGGATTACTATTCAACAGGAGATTTGGGTGGGGATACAGAGCCAAACCATATCAAGTGTATTCTACTACCTTTGTTTCTGGCCTGGCCTTAGTGACATGCTTACCCAATAGAATGAAGTGGAAGCCCCATTCTTTTTTTTTTTTTTTTTTTTTTGAGCATATTTTGTTTAATAAAACAAAGCTGAAGGATTGAGAAGAATACAATGACACAGGGTCAGAAGGAGGGCTTAATTTTGTTAGCCAAGTAACAAGGGTAACAGGGGATTGTATAATAGAAAATAAACTCTTGCCTCATTTTTTTGGGCTTATTGAAGGAATTTTTACAAATATGCAGTATAAGCTGCTTTTAAAATTTGCACATTTTGTTCACTAGGGAGTCTTTCTAGGATGACTTACAAGGAAGAAAGATTCAAGGAAGTCTGAAAGTCTTGAGACACAAGAGATTACATTTGCATTTTTAGAAGATTTTTCAAAAGACGGGAGACCTAAAAGTCAAATAAATACCAAATGGATTTGTGACAAAGACAATGGTCTATAGAAGTAGTTCTCAAAATTAATTTTCGCTTTGTACTATTTTTCCAAATTAAATCTTACAGAGAACTTCAAAATTAGAACTTCAAAGTTAGAAAAATGATATATTTGTTAGTACGGATTTATTTTTTAAGTTTAACTGTATAGCATCTTTTTATTTATTTATTTATTTATTTATTTATTTATTTATTTATTTATTTATTATTATACTTTAAGTTTTAGGGTATATGTGCACATTGTGCAGGTTAGTTACATATGTATACATGTGTCATGCTGGTGCGCTGCACCCACTAACTCGTCATCTAGCATTAGGTATATCTCCCAATGCTATCCCTCCCCACCCCCCACACCCCACAACACTCCCCAGAGTGTGATATTCCCCTTCCTGTGTCCATGTGATCTCATTGTTCAATTCCCACCTATGAGTGAGAATATGCGGTGTTTGGTTTTTTGTTCTTGCGATAGTTTACTGAGAATGATGGTTTCCAAATTCATCCATGTCCCTACAAAGGACATGAACTCATCATTTTTTATGGCTGCATAGTATTCCATGGTGTATATGTGCCACATTTTCTTAATCCAGTCTATCATTGATGGACATTTGGCTTGGTTCCAAGTCTTTGCTATTGTGAATAATGCCGCAATAAACATACATGTGCATGTGCCTTTATAGCAGCATGATTTATAGTCCTTTGGGTATATACCCAGTAATGGGATGGCTGGGTCAAATGGTATTTCTAGTTCTAGATCCCTGAGGAATCGCCACACTGACTTCCACAATGGTTGAACTAGTTTACAGTCCCACCAACAGTGTAAAAGTGTTCCTATTTCTCCACATCCTCCCCAGCACCTGTTGTTTCCTGACTTTTTAATGATTGCCATTCTAACTGGTGTGAGATGATATCTCATAGTGGTTTTGATTTGCATTTCTCTGATGGCCAGTGATGGTGAGCATTTTTTCATGTGTTTTTTGGCTGCATAAATGTCTTCTTTTGAGAAGTGTCTGTTCATGTCCTTCGCCCACTTTTTGATGGGGTTGTTTGTTTTTTTCTTGTAAATTTGTTTGAGTTCATTGTAGATTGTGGATATCAGCCCTTTGTCAGATGAGTAGGTTGCAAAAATTTTCTCCCATGTTGTAGGTTGCCTGTTCACTCTGATGGTAGTTTCTTTTGCTGTGCAGAAGCTCTTTAGTTTAATTAGATCCCATTTGTCAATTTTGTCTTTTGTTGCCATTGCTTTTGGTGTTTTGGACATGAAGTCCTTGCCCATGCCTATGTCCTGAATGGTAATGCCTAGGTTTTCTTCTAGGGTTTTTATGGTTTTAGGTCTAGCGTTTAAATCTTTAATCCATCTTGAATTGATTTTTGTATAAGGTGTAAGGAAGGGATCCAGTTTCAGCTTTCTACATATGGCTAGCCAGTTTTCCCAGCACCATTTATTAAATAGGGAATCCTTTCCCCATTGCTTGTTTTTCTCAGGTTTGTCAAAGATCAGATAGTTGTAGGTATGCGGCGTTATTTCTGAGGGCTCTGTTCTGTTCCATTGATCTATATCTCTGTTTTGGTACCAGTACCATGCTGTTTTGGTTACTGTAGCCTTGTAGTATAGTTTGAAGTCAGGTAGTGTGATGCCTCCAGCTTTGTTCTTTTGGCTTAGGACTGACTTGGTGATGCGGGCTCTTTTTTGGTTCCATATGAACTTTAAAGTAGTTTTTTCCAATTCTGTGAAGAAAGTCATTGGTAGCTTGATGGGGATGGCATTGAATCTGTAAATGACCTTGGGCAGTATGGCCATTTTCACGATATTGATTCTTCCTACCCATGAGCATGGAATGTTCTTCCATTTGTTTGTATCCTCTTTTATTTCCTTGAGCAGTGGTTTGTAGTTCTCCTTGAAGAGGTCCTTCACATCCCTTGTAAGTTGGATTCCTAGGTATTTTATTCTTTTTGAAGCAATTGTGAATGGGAGTTCACTCATGATTTGGCTCTGTGTTTGTCTGTTGTTGGTGTATAAGAATGCTTGTGATTTTTGTACATTGATTTTGTATCCTGAGACTTTGCTGAAGTTGCTTATCAGCTTAAGGAGATTTTGGGCTGAGACAATGGGGTTTTCTAGATATACAATCATGTCATCTGCAAACAGGGACAATTTGACTTCCTCTTTTCCTAATTGAATACCCTTTATTTCCTTCTCCTGCCTGATTGCCCTGGCCAGAACTTCCAACACTATGTTGAACAGGAGCGGTGAGAGAGGGCATCCCTGTCTTGTGCCAGTTTTCAAAGGGAATGCTTCCAGGTTTTGCCCATTCAGTATGATATTGGCTGTGGGTTTGTCATAGATAGCTCTTATTATTTTGAAATACGTCCCATCAATACCTAATTTATTGAGAGTTTTTAGCATGAAGCGTTGTTGAATTTTGTCAAAGGCTTTTTCTGCATCTATTGAGATAATCATGTGGTTTTTGTCTTTGGCTCTGTTTATATGCTGGATTACATTTATTGATTTGCGTATATTGAACCAGCCTTGCATCCCAGGGATGAAGCCCACTTGATCATGGTGGATAAGCTTTTGGATGTGCTGCTGGATTCGGTTTGCCAGTATTTTATTGAGGATTTTTGCATCGATGTTCATCAAGGATATTGGTCTAAAATTCTCTTTTTTGGTTGTGTCTCTGCCCGGCTTTGGTATCAGAATGATGCTGGCCTCATAAAATGAGTTAGGGAGGATTCCCTCTTTTTCTATTGATTGGAATAGTTTCAGAAGGAATGGTACCAGTTCCTCCTTGTACCTCTGGTAGAATTCGGCTGTGAATCCATCTGGTCCTGGACTCTTTTTGGTTGGTAAACTATTGATTATTGCCACAATTTCAGCTCCTGTTATTGGTCTATTCAGAGATTCAACTTCTTCCTGGTTTAGTCTTGGGAGAGTGTATGTGTCGAGGAATGTATCCATTTCTTCTAGATTTTCTAGTTTATTTGCGTAGAGGTGTTTGTAGTATTCTCTGATGGTAGTTTATATTTCTGTGGGATCGGTGGTGATATCCCCTTTATCATGTTTTATTGTGTCTATTTGATTCTTCTCTCTTTTTTTCTTTATTAGTCTTGCTAGCGGTCTATCAATTTTGTTGATCCTTTCAAAAAACCAGCTCCTGGATTCATTGATTTTTTGAAGGGTTTTTTGTGTCTCTATTTCCTTCAGTTCTGCTCTGATTTTAGTTATTTCTTGCCTTCTGCTAGCTTTTGAATGTGTTTGCTCTTGCTTTTCTAGTTCTTTTAATTGTGATGTTAGGGTGTCAATTTTGGATCTTTCCTGCTTTCTCTTGTGGGCATTTAGTGCTATAAATTTCCCTCTACACACTGCTTTGAATGCATCCCAGAGATTCTGGTATGTTGTGTCTTTGTTCTCGTTGGTTTCAAAGAACATCTTTATTCCTGCCTTCATTTCGTTATGTACCCAGTAGTCATTCAGGAGCAGGTTGTTCAGTTTCCATGTAGTTGAGTGGCTTTGAGTGAGATTTTTAATTGTGAGTTCTAGTTTGATTGCACTGTGGTCTGAGAGATAGTTTGTTATAATTTCTGTTCTTTTACATTTGCTGAGGAGAGCTTTACTTCCAACTATGTGGTCAATTTTGGAATAGGTGTGGTGTGGTGCTGAAAAAAATGTATATTCTGTTGATTTGGGGTGGAGAGTTCTGTAGATGTCTATTAGGTCCGCTTGGTGCAGAGCTGAGTTCAGTTCCTGGGTATCCTTGTTGACTTTCTGTCTCGTTGATCTGTCTAATGTTGACAGTGGGGTGTTAAAGTCTCCCATTATTAATGTGTGGGAGTCTAAGTCTCTTTGTAGGTCACTCAGGACTTGCTTTATGAATCTGGGTGCTCCCGTATTGGGTGCATATATATTTAGGATAGTTAGCTCCTCTTGTTGAATTGATCCCTTTACCATTATGTAATGGCCTTCTTTGTCTCTTTTGATCTTTGTTGGTTTAAAGTCTGTTTTATCAGAGACTAGGATTGCAACCCCTGCCTTTTTGTGTTTTCCATTTGCTTGGTAGATCTTCCTCCATCCTTTTATTTTGAGCCTATGTGTGTCTCTGCACGTGGGATGGGTTTCCTGAATACAGCACACTGATGGGTCTTGACTCTTTATCCAACATGCCATTCTGTGTCTTTTAATTGGAGAATTTAGTCCATTTACATTTAAAGTTAATATTGTTATGTGTGAATTTGATTCTGTCATTATGATGTTAGCTGGTGATTTTGCTCATTAGTTGATGCAGTTTCTTCCTAGTCTCGATGGTCTTTACATTTTGGTATGATTTTGCAGCGGCTTGTACCGGTTGTTCCTTTCCATGTTTAGCGCTTCCTTCAGGAGCTCTTTTAGGGCAGGCCTGGTGGTGACAAAATCTCTCAGCATTTGCTTGTCTGTAAAGTATTTTATTCCTCCTTCACTTATGAAGCTTAGTTTGGCTGGATATGAAATTCTGGGTTGAAAATTCTTTTCTTTAAGAATGTTGAATATTGGCCCCCACTCTCTTCTGGCTTGTAGGGTTTCTGCCGAGAAATCCGCTGTTAGTCTGATGGGCTTCCCTTTGAGGGTAACCCGACCTTTCTCTCTGGCTGCGCTTAACATTTTTTCCTTCATTTCAACTTTGGTGAATCTGACAATTATGTGTCTTGGAGTTGCTCTTCTCGAGGAGTATCTTTGTGGCATTCTCTGTATTTCCTGAATCTGAATGTTGGCCTGCCTTGCTAGATTGGGGAAGTTCTCCTGGATAATATACTGCAGAGTGTTTTCCAACTTGGTTCCATTCTCCCCGTCACTTTCAGGTACACCAATCAGACGTAGATTTGGTCTTTTCACATAGTCCCATATTTCTTGGAGGCTTTGCTCATTTCTTTTTATTCTTTTTTCTCTAAACTTCCCTTCTCACTTCATTTCATTCATTTCATCTTCCATTGCTGATACCCTTTCTTCCAGTTGATCGCGTCGGCTCCTGAGGCTTCTGCATTCTTCACGTAGTTCTCGAGCCTTGGTTTTCAGCTCCATCAGCTCATTTAAGCACTTCTGTGTATTGGTTATTCTAGTTATACATTCTTCTAAATTTTTTTCAAAGTTTTCAACTTCTTTGCCTTTGGTTTGAATGTCCTCCCGTAGCTCAGAGTAATTTGATCGTCTGAAGCCTTCTTCTCTCAGCTCGTGAAAGTCATTCTCCATCCAGGTTTGTTCCGTTGCTGGTGAGGAACTGCATTCCTTTGGAGGAGGAGAGGCGCTCTGCATTTTAGAGTTTCCAGTTTTTCTGTTCTGTTTTTTCCCGATCTTTGTGGTTTTATCTACTTTTGGTCTTTGATGATGGTGATGTACAGATGGGTTTTCAGTGTGGATGTCCTTTCTGTTTGTTAGTTTTCCTTCTAACAGACAGGACCCTCAGCTGCAGGTCTGTTGGAATACCCTGCCGTGTGAGGTGTCAGTGTGCCCCTGCTAGGGGGTGCCTCCCAGTTAGGCTGCTCGGGGGTCAGGGGTCAGGGACCCACTTGAGGAGGCAGTCTGCCGGTTCTCAGATCTCCGGCTGCGTGCTGGGAGAACCACTGCTCTCTTCAAAGCTGTCAGACAGGGACATTTAAGTCTGCAGAGGTTACTGCTGTCTTTTTGTTTGTCTGTGCCCTGCCCCCAGAGGTGGAGCCTACAGAGGCAGGCAAGCCTCCTTGAGCTATGGTGGGCTCCACCCAGTTGGAGCTTCCTGGCTGCTTTGTTTACCTAAGCAAGCCTGGGCAATGGCGGGCGCCCCTCCCCCAGCCTCGCTGCCGCCTTGCAGTTTGATCTCAGACTGCTGTGCTAGCAATCAGCGAGATTCCGTGGGTGTAGGACCCTCCGAGCCAGGTGTGGGATATAGTCTCATGGTGCGCCGTTTTTTAAGCCGGTCTGAAAAGCGCAATATTCGGGTGGGAGTGACCCAATTTTCCAGGTGCGTCCGTCACCCCTTTCTTTGACTCGGAAAGGGAACTCCCTGACCCCTTGGACTTCCCAGGTGAGGCAATGCCTCGCCCTGCTTCGGCTCGCGCACGGTGCGCGCACCCACTGGCCTGCGCCCACTGTCTGGCACTCCCTAGTGAGATGAACCCGGTACCTCAGATGGAAATGCAGAAATCACCCGTCTTCTGCGTCGCTCACTCTGGGAGCTGTAGACCGGAGCTGTTCCTATTCGGCCATCTTGGCTCCTCCGCCGGAAGCCCCATTCTAATGCAAGGTCATAGGAAGGCTTTCAGCTTCTGCTTGACTTTTAGAACATGCATTCTTAGAGCCCTGAGTCACCACATAAGAAGTCAGACTACTCTGGAAAGACCATGTGGAGAAAGCTTGAGATTCAATGGAGAGGGAGAGGTGCCCACTGAGTCCAGCCTTCCAGCCACCCACACCAGAATGTCATCTTAGACTCTCTAGATCTGCTCTGCTGTTAGTTGATGTCTCATACATGAAAAGAATCAGCAGCAGAGCCATGCTTGGATTTCTATCACCCCAAATTATGAAATAAATAAAATAAAATGATTGTTGTTATGGCCATGAATTTTTTTGGGGGTGGGGCAGTGGGAAGTACTTTGTCACACACAATAAATAACCAGAACACTATTATTAAAAGAAGAAACACTAAAGGAAGTGCCACCAAACTAAGTATGAAACCTCCAGCAAAATCCCCAGCAGCAGTACTCACCTAAATTTCCATTCTTTCTATTCCAAAATTATTTCTATTATTTAGGCTTAGGTGTCACAGTGAACTCTGCGACCTTTTAAACTTCATAGGTGTTTGGGGTTGAGAGATAAACTGTGTATCATTTGATTCTCTCTGGTTGGCCAGTATTCTACAGATATCCTTTAGACCTCATACTGTCTGCATTGTTTTCATTTTGGTCATCTACAGTCCTCAGGGTAACTCTCCCCACTTTCTCACTGACTTAATTTCCACTCCTTCCATTGTCATTATCATCAGTGAGTTTGTTATCCTGATTCTTGACCCTTCTGTCTCTGTGGTCTCATGATTGTCCAACCTCCTTAATCCTATTTAATTTATCTCCATTTCTCTTTAGCTGTCCACTGATAACATTTGTCTTTGACCTAGTCATTCTTGGAAAGTATTTCATCTCATCTTCAATTTGACTCTCTGACAACAATCTCCATCCTCACATCCTTAAAATACAGGTATTCTCCAAAGTTTCCCTTAGTTTTTCTCTTCTGTTTATACTATTTCTATTCTAGTGGCTTCCTCATTGACTTGAAGTTGATGACCCAGGTCAAGATCTCTCATACCAAGTTAAAAATCACATCCTGGAAAGTAGCCCAAAACCATTATATTCAACATAACATGAATCTTACTATTCTGTTCTTTTTCTAATATCCATATTTCTATACATTTCACAACAAGTTTTCTATACTCTGAGTTGGAATCCCCAGGCCATCTAAACTCTTTCCCTCCTGAATCTTTAGATTCTTTAGCCTCATTTCTTTTTCTCCATTATCACCACCCCAGCAACACTGTGCTTCCCTCAGTTTCTTGAGTAAATCTCAGTCTCTCCAAACTCTGGCTCCTTCCACATCCAATACCTTTTTTTCTTACAATGCTCTTCGCTCTTTCTTCACCTAGCCACCTCCTATTCATCTTCTCTGTGGCTGTCACTTTTTTCTCCCTAAAAGCCTTTTCCTCTTCCTTTTCACTAATAGAGCTATTCCCTACAATTTTATTCAGATACTGGCCACACATACATGTCGTAAGCCTTTCTATATGTATAAGAGTTGAATGTTTGTTCATAATAAGTCCATTGTGGTAACTCCATTTTTTCTCACCAGTGACTGGTTTGTGCGTTAGCCCATGAATGATTTGTAGCAGTCCAGGTATATTCAGGAGACAGAAACCATATCGGTTGTTTTAACAGAGAGATACAATATACTTACTAACCAGATACTGGAGAATTGAAAATGGGAAAAATAGAACGTTAAAATATCATACAGAAAATAACTGCAGGAAGAAGCTATCACCCCTGGGCCTGGAAAACAGGGAGAAAATATCGGAATTATTAAAACTTAGAAGTACAGAAGAGGGTCTCCATGGAGCTGGGGCCCAGACACCTGCAGAGTAGATTCTGGCCAGCTGATGCTAGTATTTCTGAAAGTGTAATGAGATTGATTCTGGTAACGGGACAAAACAAAAACTGAAATTATTTTACTGCCCCTCCAGGAACAAACTGTTGCCACCAGGCTTAAGAAACATTGTTGAGGTTATTGTAATGTAAAAGGCCAACAGAAAACAAATAGGAAAGAAAAAATTCCTTCTTTTCCTTCCAGCCTCACAGTCTCCCTCTAGCACCCCCTACTGGCAGAAAATACCAGAGAGCAAGAACTTGGGGTTCCTAATCAATCCCACCCTGAATGCATTTTTTAAATGCCATTTCTTTGGATTGCCCCAGAGATAGACTCCTCATATAACTGCAAAATCCTCACCATCCTTCATGGTCCTGCTCATCACTGACTGTGTCCATTATACTTTCCAATTTAATATAAACTTCTGTGATTTGTATGCTTCTCTTATGAAAGTTTTTGTCTCCTGTTATGAGTTATGTACATGCCTTGACTCATGGATTTGGAGTCAGACAAAACAAGGTTCAAGTCCAGAGTTCATTACTTAGTACCTCTGTGGCGAGTTACTTAAGCTTTCTAAGTCTCAAATTCCTTATGTGTTAGTTTAGAGACACAGACTTTTTCTACAATCTCTGCTCAATAAAATTCCTTTAATGAATACAGTTTAAAAGGGCTCGGTATATTGTGATTACTTCTCAGACAATATTACAATATCACTAAATGTTGTTTTATTAATATCTCATGGATTAGTAATTAAGGTATAGGTATGTCACCAGAAATGGTTCTTTGTAAATTTTGTTAATCAAAATAGAAATAAATAAAGTATATTTTCCTTTTTCTTGAGGACTTAGTATTACTAGAATCCTTCTCATTTCAAGGATGATAGATTTTTAGTGTTCTAGCCATTGAGAGTTTGACTTACCAAATTTGGATGTATTTTTACTAATAAAAATCAAAGTCCTATCATCTATAGCTTTATGTTATAAGTAAATCATGGAAAGATTTAATATAGTTTAAAAAGAACATAATTTATTGTTATGTTTTGTTTATAAGGCACATGCCTAGAAGACTATTAGGAGAAAATATAGAATGCTGATATTGTTGAATTTGGGGGATTCAAAGAAATCCCAGGGATTTGTTGGTTAATCTTCTGTCCTTTCAGAAATTTGCTATTAATCATTAGAAATAGAATTCTTCTAACGTTTCTGCAGCTGTTTCAGACTGGAAGTGGTGCTGCTCCGCCAGTCTGGCTCTGGAAGAGCCTATTGCATTCAACGAGAATGCAAAGGAGAAGAGAACAATATCACCAACCTGGATCTAAGCCAAACTGAATGGGAATTAAATTCCTGCCGCTTTATTCGTATTATAAACAGAGAATGGTCTAAGTAAAATAATAAAAGTTTTGCATAGGCTACAGGGAATTTAATTTTGCCTAAAAGTATAAGCCATTTCTAAAATATGGTGAGTTAGGGTGAAAGATTGGGGTAGGGGAGAGTTTGGGGGATAGGTTGGAAAGAGAAGGATGTCAAATGTTGAAACCTAGATTGTATATGCGTGGTTTAATTGTTCTCTGCAAGCAAAGCTTAAGTTTCCCTGCTATGGTTTAGAGTTTTTCAAGAGTGAATTGCATGTTTCGTAAAAGCAGGTTTAACCTCTAGTAATAAGGATATAATCTAATCTCCCGCAAGGACTATATTAGGAATATAAAGGTAGTATTATTCCTCATGGTTTGAAAGTGAATGGAAATTCTACCCCCAGCTCCATCAAGATTGGCTTAACCACCAATGTAAATTACTCTTATTTGGTTATTGATGTCATATGCTAATGCTTTGTGAAGCAAAAACAGACAACCAGTTCAGCTTTGCAGCAAAGCAGCCATGGGTCTCAGCTCTGTTATAAGCCTGGTGATCATGGGAAAGTTTCTTAATTCCTCAGACCCAATTTCCTCATCTGTAAGTAGGCAATAATGTATAGCTTGCAGAGTTGGAGTCCTATAAAGTGCCTAATAGAATTCCCATAACACAGAGAAGAAACTCAATAAGTGATAACTAGTAAAGTTGGCATTGTATTTTTCTCGTGTTCGGGTCTAAATTAGAGGTCCTAAAGATACTTTGATAAGAAAGGTAAAATGTGTTTCTGTGAACCTAAAATGTAAGAAGCTTAATGTATTCTCCTCTGTAGAATAGAGTTAAACCAATGAAATGCTTTCAACCGTTTCCACTCTGAACTTGCCCATCATTATGAATTACCTTCACTGAAGTTATTCCCATTTAGAGGAATAGCAGTCTCTGTGGAATCAACATCAGGCAAAGCAAAGTTGACTCCTCATCAGGCCTCAGACATTCTTCATATTGCAATGGAGAAAACAACAAAAATGACCCAATTTGACATCTTTAGGAGGAAGCAAAACTATTAGACAAAAAGGTTTTCTGTATGTGATCTTTATTTTGAAACTGCATGGGAAATTATAGAGCTTGCTTCTTCTATTCTGTTAGCCCCCTAAAGTTAATTGAAGCTAAATTACACAGTGCACATTTAGACAGGAGATTCCTAGGAAATGTTTCCCACTGGCTCTCTATAATGTATTATTCTACATGCCAACTTTGAGAATTGCAGAATTGAATAAAGTTCAGCTGGGTCATAAATAAGGTAATGGCATGTAATTGATTCTCTACAATATGAAAAGTTCCTCTTTCCTTCAAGTTTCTCTGGTCTCAGATCCAATGAGGAGTAGATAGAAATAGACGGGGGTATGGGGTGTGAGGGGGTTGAGAATCTTGATTCTTTGTAGATAAAATGATTCTCTGTATTCTGTTCTGATTCATGTATGTGCCCAAAGAAATAAAGGCTAAGAGGCCACTACATTGTATGACAGAACAAATAAAGCTTGTTAACTGTCATTCCGTGACATTCCAGTATTGCTTCCTTGTTCTCTTTTTTTTTTACTTGACCATAATATATTTATTTTTACCGAAAAGAAATTTTAATCATACCAAAGTTATTTTTCTCACCCTTTTTTCATCCCCCCTTCTTCTAATCTCATGGTTGACTGGGAAAATGAATAAATAAATTCCTAAGGGGCCAATCCCAGAGCCTTTTGATGATACAGAGGGAATCCAGATGTTCACCCTGCCCCCCACCTCCTATAAAGGGTTTCATGGAATTTGTTCCTGGTCATAATACACCTCCTAAAAAAGAATTTTCTCCTGCAGTTTTACAGGTATTATTAAATTAAGTTTCCACCTTTTGTTTCAAATAACAGATGAAATGATATCTTTCAGAGCTGACTTGTTACCTCTCGTGAATACATTCTGCACATTCTCATAGGTATGTGTTGTCAATACACCATTTAAGAAAGATTTATATCTAAGATCATTCGTTTCCGTTCAGGTCTATACGTTTGTGCCTCTGGCTGGTCACATGGACACGTGCTCTGTTCTGCTGCCCTCTTAGAGGAAAGTAGACACCAGGATAGTCACCAGCTTAAGACAATAGATGATAGGATAAGATTTCATTTTGATTGAATTTAATTTCACTCTGCGAAAATTATGTTTTTATTGGCTAATTTTAGATACTTATGTCTCCGAGTTGAAATAGGCCACTTTCTTCTAGTATTTTTTAACTTTAAAACATGTATTTTTATAATTTGTTTATGAAATATGCTTGTGGCAAGGAAAAGAGCCTTCATAAAACCAGTATATATTTATTAATTCTCCTGAACCATGAACTATTTCTTTATATGATCCCTCCCACCTGGGAAATAACTGAATGAACAAATGGATCTTACCCCATATATGAAAGTTATTTTAAAAACTCCAAAACACAGAAAGTTTTTAAAAATAAAATTCTTATCACAGGCTTCCAAGGGAAAGCACCCAGATTCCAACCTGTAGAAATGCAAGGCCAATAGACAAAAAAGAAGAAAGAATAGATTCCAAGGAGTCCTAGGGTGAGATACAGAGATAATCTCCTAAGCAGGACACTCTCATTATTAGAAGAGCAGTTGAAACAGGAAAGTCAATAAAGAATAATAGTTTAGTAACTGATTTCAGGAAACAAATCATTCTGAACCCCATTTTATGGATGAATGAAACTCTGAAATTTGAGATAGGGCTTCACGAGTTTTAGGGCAACAACTAGCAAATAAAAGCACAGCTGGGACCCTTGCTTTAAAAAAGCCTAGATTTTCTTAGTGGGTTAATAATAGTAGCAATTCTTAAGATAAAATCATTTAGAAATGTAAAGTTGGTTGACATTTTGTATATTTGCCTGACTATAGAAATTTAATATATAGTATTCTATTTGCAGAAGAAAGGAAGAAAAAAATTAAAAGAATGTATAAACTATCCAAGGTAAAACAAAATCTCTGTCCAAGTTTTTCTGAAAATATAGGTTATGTTTGAAGAATAAAAGGTTTCAATTATTACATTCTGGCGCTGCCAAAAGAGCAAACACAAGATGACAGTTAAATTTATGAGACTGTCAGTGTTGTTTTACCTAAAACAGAACTTTCCTCCCATATCTATTCTCACCCTCTGAGATACGGGATTAAGATGCTATTCTCACATTCAGGAATAAGGGATTAATCTTCTCCACTGTTATTTCTTACTTTTTATAGCTCTATTACAGTGCTCCATTGAGAATATAATATTACATGTAAAACTACAGGAGAAATCTCATCAAAGAGTTAATAAACAAAAAGATGTAAGAAAAGAAAACTCTGTGAACCACAGAATATATTTAAAATGCCTCATGTCATTTACTTAAATGCTTTACATGATTAGAAAAATGCAAAGAGGAGACTTGGTAGAAAATAATTTTTGTACCAGACATGTCAATCACAGGGATTGTCTTGCCCACAGCCTTGCTGAGAGTGCAGCCATGACCAGATTTATTTTGGATCATGAAACCCTTCCCAGATGACCGCAACGGATTAGACCAGGGATGGGCACCTCACCCAAGTGCTGCCAATCCATAGATGGGGCAGAACACATTACTTTGTCAAGTGTAAAAAACCCTTTCCAAATTGGAATGCTAGTAATTATCTAGATCTATCAGATGCTCCTTCTCTGAGGA
Source organism: Gorilla gorilla gorilla (assembly GCF_029281585.2). Classification (NCBI taxonomy): domain Eukaryota; kingdom Metazoa; phylum Chordata; class Mammalia; order Primates; family Hominidae; genus Gorilla; species Gorilla gorilla. Next base: position 132,585,544 of record NC_073228.2, read on the forward strand.
ATTTGACCTGGGAATATGAAAAGAATCAAGTAGACAGCAACAAGAATGAAAGTAAATTGATACAAAGGGAAGTACATATACTTAGAATAGCCGCAGAATGATAATGCTACTGAGGTAACCAGAGCTGCCTGGAGTCTAGAGGACTTTTCAGATCCAGTATCAATCACACTGGGCTGAGATTCCTGCCAAAATTCCCTCTCTCTTATTGTCACACATATTCTTGCAATAAACTTCCATTACAAGAGGTAGCTGTTGACAAGAAAAACCAAACTCTGTAAAATATTTGAAGAGATTTATTCTGAGCCAAATGTGAGGACTGTGACCCATGACATGGCCTCAGGATGTCCTGAGAACATATGCCAAGATTACTGGGTTACAGCTTCATTTTATACATTTTAGGGAGACATAAGACATCAATCAATACATGTGCAGTATGCACTGGTTTGGTCTAGGAAGGTGGGACAACTTGAAGCTAGGGGCTTATAGGTCATAGGTGGATTCAAAGATTTTCTGATTGGCAGTTGGTTGAAAGAGTTAAGTTATTATCTAAAAACCTGGAATCAATAGAAATGAGTGCCTGGGTTAAGATAAGGGATTATGGAAATCAAGGTTCTTATTATGTAGATGAAGTCTCATAAATGTTTCCTATTCAGGCTTTTAAAAGGTACTAGACTCTTAACTAATCTCCTCAGGATCAGAAAAATATCTAGAATAGGAAAGAGATTGTCTACAGTACATAAACTTCCCCCACAAGAGACAGCTTTGCAGGGTCATTTCCAAATATGTGAAATAAATACATTTTGAGTAAAATATTTTGATTTCTTACAGGGCCTGCTATCTGTCATGTGATGCTATACTAGAGTCGGGTTGGAATTTGGTATCTTATTGCTAAAAACAGTCTGTTAGTCTTAAGATCTCTGTTTTAATGTTCATGCTGGTCAGCTGCGCCTGAATTCCAGAGGGAGGAAAGTATAATGAGGCATGTCTGACCCCTACTTCCCATCATTGACTGAACTAGCTTTTCAGGTTTCTTTGGAGTCCTCTTGGCTGAAAGCAGGGGTCCATTCAGTCGGCTGGGGGACTTAGAATTTTATTTTTGGTTTACATAGCCTCAGGGAATCCTGAACTCTTGAAGTCAAAATAGCCTCAATCAAAAGAGGGTGAGATCACTGTTGCTATAATTTAAATATGTACCCTAAAGTTCATATATGGACAATATAGTCTCCAGTGCAACAGTGTTGAAAGGTGAGACCTTTAAGAGGTGATTTGGTCATGAGGGCTCTGCCTCATAAAATGACGAGTTACATTTCCTTCCCTTCCATCCCACCTCTTGCCCTCTCTTGCTCTCTCCCCTTCCACCATGTGATGACACAGCAAGAAGGCCCTTGCTAGATGCTAGCCCTCTGACCTTAGATGCACCAGCATCCAGAACTATAAGAAACAAATCTCTGTTCTTTACAAATTACAAAACAGGCTAAGGCAGAAAATTGGTACTGAGAAGTCAGGCTGTTGCTTTAACAAATCTCTGGAAATGTTGAAGTGCCTTTGGAACTGGGTAATGGATAAGGACTGGAAGAATTTAGAGAAACAGGCTAGAGAAAGTCTAGATTGATGTGAATGGAGTATTAAGGGTAATTTTAGTGAGGGCTGAGAGGAAGACAAGAGCTATAGAGAGAGCCTAAGTCTTCTCAGGTATTACTTAAGTGATCAGAATGTTGGTAGCAATATGGATGGTAAAGGTCATTCTGATAAGGACTTAGATTGAAATGAGAAAGAAGGTATTGGAAAGTGGAGTAAAGTTTATGCTTGTTATAGAGTTGCAAAGAACTTGACAGAGTTGTGTTTGTGTCCTAGAACTTTGTGGAAGTAAGAACTTAAGAATGATGAATGGGGATGTCTGGCAGCAGAAATATTTAAGCAGCAAAGGGTTCTAGGTGCTGCATGGCTGCTTTTGGATGTTTACATTAAAATAAAAAGAGAAAAATTATTTAAAGATGGAATTTATAATTAAAAGGAAAGCAGAATGAAAAGATTTGGAAAACTCTCAGGCTGGCCATGTAAAGAATTTTAAAATGTGTTGGGAGAGAATACTAAGGTGTGGCCAAGTGACTATTTTGCTAAAGAGAATTAACATTAATAGAAAGAAGTCAGGTTCTATTCATTAAGACAATAGGAGAAAGACCTCAATTGTATTTCAGAGATCTTCAAGGCAAGCTAGGACTCTGAGGGTGAGGTTTCCAGAGAGGCTCCTGTGGGACCTCAGCATTTGCTGCTCAGGGCACCTCGGGATTCTGCTTCCTGAATTCCAGTGCAGAGCCCCTTGCCTGCCCCAGTCCCTGACTCAGGTAGATCCAGATGGGGCTCATGCTACAGCTCCAGACAGCACAAGCAGGAAGCCTTGGTAGCATCTATGTGATGCCACCTCCATACATGTGCAGAGTGCATGAGCTGTGGGGCCATGGTGGCCTCCACTTATATTTCAAAAGATGTTGCAGACAGCCTGGGGGCCCAGGCAGAAACCTGCTGCAGGTATGGAGGCACCACAGATAGTCCCCATTAGGGCAAAGGCTAGTGGAGTAATGGGAGTGGGGCAGCCCCCAAGATCACAGAGCTGTAGGGTCACTAGCTTGAAAGCCAAAGGCGCAAGCCCCAAACCTGTGAGAATTTCTGGGTTGACTGAACCCAGCAAAGCCATAGAGGTGGGGCTGCCTGAGGCCTTGGGAGCCCAGCCCCCTACCCCAGTGTGCTTAGGATGCAGGATATGGGGTTAAAGGAAATTATTATCCAGCTTTAATACTTAAGGTTGTTTTCCTTGATGGGTTTTGACTTACCTAGGGCCTGTTACTTCTTACCTATTTCTCCCTTAAGAAATGAGAATGTCTATCTGATGCCTGTCCCACCAATCTTTGGTATTTTGTTATAGCAGCACAAAACAGACTGAAACAACTGTCAACAAAGCAACCTTTACTAAGCATCATGGTTCTGCAGACTCTATGCTATGCACTGAGAGTGACAAGAAGAGCTTACATATGTGCTCTGTCTGGAGAAATGGAACAGAAAAATAATAATAATAATAATAATATGAAGTACCCTAAATACCAAATACTTGGTACTCACCAAAATTCCAATTGGGGAATATCATATTAGTAACAATGTACTTGTTAAGAATGTAGGCTTTGGACATTCATGCTCCTGAGTACAAATCCCAGCTGACTCTGCCTTCCATCTGTTGGCTGAATAAATTTGGGTTAAGTTACTTAACTTGGTGCTTCTCTAAAGACTGGTTCATAGATCAGCAGCAACAGACTTGCTTAGAACTTATTAGAAATCCAAGTTCTAAGACCCTACTCTACACATACTGAGTCAGAAACTCCAGTATTGGAAAAACAACTTTTATATTAACATGCTCTTCAGGTATTCCTGATATTTGTGGAAGTTTGAGAACCGCTACTGAACCTAAGTCTCAGAATCATTGCTATGTGTTGTTTTGAAGACTAAATGTTCAGGATGTATAATAATGGGGTCTAGCAATGGTAGTTAATTTATTATTACTACTGAAGGGCAGAGGAGAAGGTTGCTTTTGAGCTGGTTTTAGGATTAAGTAAATGTGGAGAAAAAGGAGGTCATTCTAAGAAGTGGAAAGGTATACAATGTTTTCAAAGGCTCAGTGCTAGAGATTTCATCAGATATTGGAGTCAGGTAGATTCTGTACAATGTTTGGAAATAGACTTTGGATTCAAATCTCAGCCTCACTACTTGAGGTTTTGGATTATTTACTTAACTGGAATACATTTACTAAAAATTGGGATAATAAGTCTCCTAGATAATTATTGGAGGATTAAATCAGATAATGTATGTAATGTTCATGGCCGAGCGCTTGGTATTTGCTAAATATTAGTTGCTTTTGTTAGTTACTTTCATTATTAATATTATCTGTTAATTGATAAATTCTTTATTTCTTTTTTGCTTTCTGTTTTTTTTAAACTTTTAAATGGCTGAGTTCTCCTCATCTTTCAGGATTTTGCTTAAATGTCTTCTCTTCAGTGAGACTTCCATGATTAAATAAGGTAAAAAATAACCCCTTCCCTGTTCTCTATTTTGAGACCTTCCTTCCTTCCTTCCTTTCTTTCTTCCTTCCTTCCTTCCTTCCTTCCTTCCTGTATTTCTCCCTAATTAGCAAACAATTGTAGAATTAATTCTTATAACTACTTGTTTGTAGTTTTAATTTTTAGAATAGTACCTGGAATATTAAACAATATTTACTGTTTAATAGATAAATGAGGGAGGGAGGAGCCAAGATGGCTGAAAAGGAACAGCTCCGGTCTACAGCTCCCAGCATGAGCGACACAGAAGCTGGGCGAATTCTGCATTTCCATCTGAGGTACCAGGTTCATCTCACTAGGGAGTGCCAGACAGTGGGCGCAGGTCAGTGGGTGCGTGCACCGTGCATGAGCCAAAGCAGGGTGAGGCATTGCCTCACTTGGGAAGCGCCAGGGGTCAGGGAGTTCCCTTTCCGAGTCAAAGAAAGGGGTGATGGATGCACCTGGAAAATCGGATCACTCCCGCCCAAATATTGCGCTTTTCCGACCAGCTTAAAAAACCGCGCACCACGAGATTATATCCCACACCTGGCTCGGAGGGTCCTATGCCCACGGAGTCTCGCTGATTGCTAGCACAGCAGTCTGAGATCAAACTGCAAGGCGGCAGCGAGGCTGGGGGAGGGGCGCCCGCCATTGCCCAGGCTTGCTTAGGTAAACAAAGCAGCCAGGAAGCTCCAACTGGGTGGAGCCCACCACAGCTCAAGGAGGCCTGCCTGCCTCTGTAGGCTCCACCTCTGGGGGCAGGGCACAGACAAACAAAAAGACAGCAGTAACCTCTGCAGACTTAAATGTCCCTGTCTGACAGCTTTGAAGAGAGCAGTGGTTCTCCCAGCACGCAGCTGGAGATCTGAGAATGGGCAGACTGCCTCCTCAAGTGGGTCCCTGACCCCTGACCCCCGAGCAGCCTAACTGGGAGGCACCCCCTAGCAGGGGCACACTGACACCTCACACGGCAGGGTATTCCAACAGACCTGCAGCTGAGGGTCCTGTCTGTTAGAAGGAAAACTAACAAACAGAAAGGACATCCACACCAAAAACCCATCTGTACATCACCATCATCAAAGACCAAAAGTAGATAAAACCACAAAGATCGGGAAAAAACAGAACAGAAAAACTGGAAACTCTAAAATGCAGAGCGCCTCTCCTCCTCCAAAGGAATGCAGTTCCTCACCAGCAACGGAACAAACCTGGATGGAGAATGACTTTCACGAGCTGAGAGAAGAAGGCTTCAGACGATCAAATTACTCTGAGCTATGGGAGGACATTCAAACCAAAGGCAAAGAAGTTGAAAACTTTGAAAAAAATTTAGAAGAATGTATAACTAGAATAACCAATACACAGAAGTGCTTAAAGGAGCTGATGGAGCTGAAAACCAAGGCTCGAGAACTACGTGAAGAATGCAGAAGCCTCAGGAGCCGACGCGATCAACTGGAAGAAAGGGTATCAGCAATGGAAGATGAAATGAATGAAATGAAGTGAGAAGGGAAGTTTAGAGAAAAAAGAATAAAAAGAAATGAGCAAAGCCTCCAAGAAATATGGGACTATGTGAAAAGACCAAATCTACGTCTGATTGGTGTACCTGAAAGTGACGGGGAGAATGGAACCAAGTTGGAAAACACTCTGCAGTATATTATCCAGGAGAACTTCCCCAATCTAGCAAGGCAGGCCAACATTCAGATTCAGGAAATACAGAGAATGCCACAAAGATACTCCTCGAGAAGAGCAACTCCAAGACACATAATTGTCAGATTCACCAAAGTTGAAATGAAGGAAAAAATGTTAAGCACAGCCAAAGAGAAAGGTCAGGTTACCCTCAAAGGGAAGCCCATCAGACTAACAGCGGATCTCTCAGCAGAAACCCTACAAGCCAGAAGAGAGTGGGGGCCAATATTCAACATTCTTAAAGAAAAGAATTTTCAACCCAGAATTTCATATCCGGCCAAACTAAGCTTCATAAGTGAAGGAGAAATAAAATACTTTACAGACAAGCAAATGCTGAGAGATTTTGTCACCACCAGGCCTGCCCTAAAAGAGCTCCTGAAGGAAGTGCTAAACATGGAAAGGAACAACCGGTACCAGCCACTGCAAAATCATGCCAACATGTAAAGACCATCGAGACTAGGAAGAAACTGCATCAACTAATGAGCAAAATCACCAGCTAACATCATAATGACAGAATCAAATTCACACATAACAATATTAACTTTAAATGTAAATGGACTAAATTCTCCAATTAAAAGACACAGACTGGCATATTGGATAAAGAGTCAAGACCCATCAGTGTGCTGTATTCAGGAAACCCATCTGATGTGCAGAGACACACATAGGCTCAAAATAAAAGGATGGAGGAAGATCTACCAAGCAAATGGAAAACACAAAAAGGCAGGGGTTGCAATCCTAGTCTCTGATAAAACAGACTTTAAACCAACAAAGATCAAAAGAGACAAAGAAGGCCATTACATAATGGTAAAGGGATCAATTCAACAAGAAGAGTGAACTATCCTAAATATATATGCACCCAATACGGGAGCACCCAGATTCATAAAGCAAGTCCTGAGTGACCTACAAAGAGACTTAGACTCCCACACATTAATAATGGGAGACTTTAACACCCCACTGTCAACATTAGACAGATCAACGAGACAGAAAGTCAACAAGGATACCCAGGAATTGAACTCAGCTCTGCACCAAGCGGACCTAATAGACATCTACAGAACTCTGCACCCCAAATCAACAGAATATACATTTTTTTCAGCACCACACCACACCTATTCCAAAATTGACCACATAGTTGGAAGTAAAGCTCTCCTCAGCAAATGTAAAAGAACAGAGATTATAACAAACTATCTCTCAGACCACAGTGCAATCAAACTAGAACTCAGAATTAAGAATCTCACTCAAAACCACTCAACTACATGGAAACTGAACAACCTGCTCCTGAATGACTACTGGATACATAACGAAATGAAGGCAGAAATAAAGATGTTCTTTGAAACCAACCAGAACAAAGACACAACATACCAGAATCTCTGGGAAGCATTCAAAGCAGTGTGTAGAGGGAAATTTATAGCACTAAATGCCCACAAGAGAAAGCAGGAAAGATCCAAAATTGACACCCTAACATCACAATTAAAAGAACTAGAAAAGCAAGAGCAAACACATTCAAAAGCTAGCAGAAGGCAAGAAATAACTAAAATCAGAGCAGAACTGAAGGAAATAGAGACACAAAAAACCCTTCAAAAAATTAATGAATCCAGGAGCTGGTTTTTTGAAAAGATCAACAAAATTGATAGACCACTAGCAAGACTAATAAAGAAAAAAAGAGAGAAGAATCAAATAGACACAATAAAAAATGATAAAGGGGATATCACCACCGATCCCACAGAAATATAAACTACCATCAGAGAATACTACAAACACCTCTACGCAAATAAACTAGAAAATCTAGAAGAAATAGATACATTCCTCGACACATACACTCTCCCAAGACTAAACCAGGAAGAAGTTGAATCTCTGAATAGACCAATAACAGGATCTGAAATTGTGGCAATAATCAATAGCTTACCAACCAAAAAGAGTCCATGACCAGATGGATTCACAGCCGAATTCTATCAGAGGTACAAGGAGGAACTGGTACCATTCCTTCTGAAACTATTCCAATCAATAGAAAAAGAGGGAATCCTCCCTAACTCATTTTATGAGGCCAGCATCATTCTGATACCAAAGCCGGGCAGAGACACAACCAAAAAAGAGAATTTTAGACCAATATCCTTGATGAACATTGATGCAAAAATCCTCAATAAAATACTGGCAAACTGAATCCGGCAGCACATCCAAAAGCTTATCTACCATGATCAAGTGGGCTTCATCCCTGGGATGCAAGGCTGGTTCAATATACACAAATCAATAAATGTAATCCAGCATATAAACAGAACCAAAGACAAAAACCACATGATTATCTCAATAGATGCAGAAAAAGCCTTTGACAAAATTCAACAACCCTTCATGCTAAAAACTCTCAATAAATTAGGTATTGATGGGACATATTTCAAAATAATAAGAGCTATCTATGACAAACCCACAGCCAGTATCATACTGAATGGGCAAAAACTGGAAGCATTCCCTTTGAAAACTGGCACAAGACAGGGATGCCCTCTCTTACCATTCCTATTCAACATAGTGTTGGAAGTTCTGGCCAGGGCAATTAGGCAGGAGAAGGAAATAAAGAGTATTCAATTAGGAAAAGAGGAAGTCAAATTGTCCCTGTTTGCAGATGACATGATTGTATATCTAGAAAACCCCATTGTCTCAGCCCAAAATCTCCTTAAGCTGATAAGCAACTTCAGCAAAGTCTCAGGATACAAAATCAATGTACAAAAATCACAAGCATTCTTATACAACAATAACAGACAAACAGAGAGCCAAATCATGAGTGAACTCCCATTCACAATTGCTTCAGAGAGAATAAAATACCTAGGAATCCAACTTACAAGGGATGTGAAGGACCTCTTCAAGGAGAACTACAAACCACTGCTCAAGGAAATAAAAGAGGATACAAACAAATGGAAGAACATTCCATGCTCATGGGTAGGAAGAATCAATATCGTGAAAATGGCCATACTGCCCAAGGTAATTTACAGATTCAATGCTATCCCCATCAAGCTACCAATGACTTTCTTCACAGAATTGGAAAAAAATACTTTAAAGTTCATATGGAACCAAAAAAGAGCCCACATCGCCAAGGCAATCCTAAGCCAAAAGAACAAAGCTGGAGGCATCACACTACCTGACTTCAAACTATACTACAAGGCTACAGTAACCAAAACAGCATGGTACTGGTACCAAAACAGAGATATAGATCAATGGAACAGAGCAGAACCCTCAGAAATAACGCTGCATATCTACAACTATCTGATCTTTGACAAACCTGAGAAAAACAAGCAATGGGGAAAGGATTCCCTATTTAATAAATGGTGCTGGGAAAACTGGCTAGCCATATGTAGAAAGCTGAAACTGGATCCCTTCCTTACACCTTATACAAAAATCAATTCAAGTTGGATTAAAGACTTAAACGTTAGACCTAAAACCACAAAAACCCTAAAGAAAACCTAGGCATTACCATTCAGGACATAGGCATGGGCAAGGACTTCATGTCTAGAACACCGAAACCAATGGCAACAAAAGCCAAAATTGACAAATGGGATCTAATTAAACTAAAGAGCTTCTGCACAGCAAAAGAAACTACCATCAGAGTGAACAGGCAACCTACAGAATGGGAGAAAGTTTTTGCAATCTCTCCATCTGACAAAGGGCTAATATCCAGAATCTACAATGAACTCAAACAAATTTACAAGAAAAAAACAAACAACCCCATCAAAAAGTGGGCGAAGGACATGAACAGACACTTCTCAAAAGAAGACATTTATGCAGCCAAAAGACACATGAAAAAATGCTCATCATCACTGGCCATCAGAGAAATGCAAATCAAAACCACAATGAGATACCATCTCACACCAGGTAGAATGGTGATCATTAAAAAGTCAGGAAACAACAGGTGCTGGAGAGGATGTGGAGAAATAGGAACACTTTTAAACTGTTGTTGGGACTGTAAACTAGTTCAACCATTGTGGAAGTCAGTGTGGCGATTCCTCAGGGATCTAGAACTAGAAATACTATTTGACCCAGCCATCCCATTACTGGGTATATACCCAAAGGACTATAAATCATGCTGCTATAAAGACACATGCACACGTATGTTTATTGCGGCATTATTCACAATAGCAAAGACTTGGAACCAAGCCAAATGTCCATCAATGATAGACTGGATGAAGAAAATGTTGCACATATACACCATGGAATACTATGCAGCCATAAAAAATGATGAGTTCATGTCTTTTGTAGGGACATGGATGAAATTGGAAATCATCATTCTCAGTAAACTATCGCAAGAACAAAAAACCAAACACCGCATATTCTCACTCATAGGTGGGAACTGAACAATGAGATCGCATGGACACAGGAAGGGGAATATCACACTCTGGGGACTGTTGTGGGGTGGGGGGAGGGGGGAGGGATAGCATTGGGAGATATACCTAATGCTAGATGACGAGTTAGTGGGTGCAGCGCACCAGCATGGCACATGTATACATATGTAACTAACCTGCAGAATGTGCACATGTACCCTAAAACTTAAAGTATAATAAAAAAAACAAAAATAGATAAATGAATGACTGTTGATGCAAATGTCATGAGAGTTATGCCCATAAGTAAGATCTTCAAGCAAATATTCAACTTGTTTCAAGCACAGCCACTCTGCAAAAACAACATCTCAATAGCACCTGTGGCCAAAGGCAGATGATGAAAGAGACCATCTGGAAGAAAGAAAAATGCTCTTTTCTTTTCATTGTGATGGTTTGGTGACAGTGAACAAAACAAGCAAAGTCATTCAGATATATACATATTTATAAAATATGACAACCTGTATGTTTAATTTTTACATATTAATCTGGCTCTCATTTCTTGTTTGGTAAATTTCTCTAACATATATTCATGGATTTCCCTTGAAAAGTGATCCTTTTTCTTTTTTTATTTTGCATGTAGCAATGGTTTAAGTTTTATTAATTCCTACTGAAAATTCTCAGCCTGCAAAATCAAAAATAATCTCCAGCAAGACCTTTTTGAACATCATACATTGAGGGGAGATATTTACATCCTACTGTGGCTGAGGCTATTAGTTCTACTCTTATATTTCTCACTCTTAGAACATTTTGCAACATTATTCTAATACATGCAGATTATTAGTACGTTAATACTCACATATCATGCATTCATGGTTAGTATAAAACTCCATGTTTAACTTCTTAAAAGAATAGCAGATAGAAGAATATACAGTGATTACATTTTTCTGAAGAGCAGAATCAAAATATACACTTTTTTAAAAGTTAAGGTATGAGAAAAAAGATATGGAGAAATATATTATTAGCATTAGACTCTCAAATTTGCTTGCTAACTTAAAAATGTCTTATTCTCAGAATACACTCATATTAATTTCTTTAATTTTGCCAAATGATCAATGCATATTATATTCCACATTAAATATCTGCTGTCTTTTTTCTTTTTCTTTTTCTCTTAGTGAATTGTATAGAAACCTAACCTCTGGTGCATAAATCAAAATGCTGCTTCGTTTCACTCTCATTATCTTCCACAGATGAGACATATTTAGTGTGGACCTGTGCAACTGACATACTTTAAGACTCATGTTTGAGGCTTGTCAGTCAATTCTCAGAAGCATGAGGCAGCACAGGAATAGGCAGGAGTGGGACCTGGTAACGGAGCTTCCCACTGGGAGGGATAGACTCTGGGGAAGTGAGGGTATTGCTAAGACATTTTTTTGGAACTTTGTGCTATTAGAGAAGTGTGTGGCCAACTCCATGGTGACTCAGATGAACAGCTAACTCTGGTGTCTCAATCAGGTGGACAAAGCAGTAAGTAAGCACATCTGCCTCTGTTTTAGAACAGTGGATTATCAGTCACCTGATGGGGATATGAGGCTTTGCTCCATTCCTTTAGTGATGACTGGAAAAAGCTTGGAACATGTACTCACATGCATATAGGTTCAGGTAGTTGCATAAACAATGAAAGCAGGCCATGTGCAATACAATGAGTAGTGGCGAGACCTGTGGAAAAGGCCCTGTCTAATGGGAACCACTCACTGCTCCTCAGTTATAACTCACCTTTGCCATTTGTTTTGAAAGCAGGCCAAGTAGTGCCAGAATCTCCAGTTATTTCCAGGAAAGCTAAAAGATCCAAATTTCATGTGAAACCATCTGTTTTACTTTAAAAATTTGTTAAAAATATTTGTGATTATTTTAGATTCATAGAAGAGTTGCAAAAGTAGTACAGAGAGTTTCTGTATATTTTTACCGAGTGTATATGTTTCCAGAGCTGCTATAACAAGCAACTACAAACTTGGTTGCTTAAAACAATAGACATTTCTTCTCTGGCAGTTGTGGAGGCCAGTGGTCTGAAAGCAAGGGTTCTTTCCATTACAAGCTTTGAGAAGGAATCTGTTCCATGCCTCTCTCCTAGCTTCAGGTGGTCTTCAGCAACCCTTGGCATTCCTTGCTTTGTAGACACATCACTCTGATCTCTGCCTTTCTCTTCACATAGCCTTCTCCTCTGGAACTCCTTTCTTTTATAAAGACACCAGTTATTGGATTTAGTAATCACCCAAAATCCAGAATTATTTCATTTCCAGATCCTTAGCTTACATACATCTGCAAAGACACTATTTCTGAATAAGGCCACATATATAGATACTGAGAGTTAGGGCTTGGATATATCTTTTTGGGGAGTATTAGTCCATTTTCACACTGCTATAAATAACTACCTGAGACTGGGTAATTTACAAAGAAAATAAGTTTAATTGACTCACAGTTCCTCATGGTTGGAGAGGCCTCAGGAAACTTACAATCATGGTGGAAGGCAAAAGGGAAGCATGGCACGTCTTACATGGTGGCAGCAGAGAGGGAAGCCAAGGGGGGAAGTTCCACACTTTTAAACCATCAGATCTCATGAGAACTCATTCACTATTAGAAGAACAGCACTGGGGATTTCTGCCCCCAAGATCCAATCACCTTCCTCCAGATCCCTTCCCTGACACAAGGGGATTACAATTCCATTTGAGATTTGGGTGGGGACAGAGAACCAAACCATATCAGAGGTCCACTATTCAGCTTATTAAACCCAGATTTCTGTAATTTTAACATATTACAATACTATAAAAAATTATCTACTACAAAGCTAGCATTAGTATAGTATTACAAACTATAGATTTATTTGGATAAAACTAGTAATTCCATTCTATACATTCCAAAGACAAGCCTGTCATTAGAACTGGCCCTTTCCTGGTTCTGAGAAGGTAACCTCAGAGCCCCTGGAATATTCTGCCTGATAAAAATATTTTTGTTTGCTTGAGATGAGGTCTTGAGCCACACTGTATCAGTTTGACCAGATAGTTTATGCTACCCATGTGATTCACGGTGAATGCCTCTTTTTATGTGTCTGAGGATTTGGGCCACATTCTATTTGACCACTGGAAGGTGCTGGAGCCTCAATAGCTATCATCAGTCAGAAGGACACTACATGCCTAAGTGACCCTAAGAACAGAAAAAAGGGACATTAGTGAATGTATCAGAGGTATCCAGGACTACCATCATGTTCAATGTTCTGTTCTAGGGTCCAAACCAGAATGCCACATCACTTTTTAATTGTTAGGTCTCCTTAGTCTTCCCTAATCCATGACATTTTATTGAGTTTCTTTGTAACTTTTGAAGAGTACTGGCTATTTATTTTGAACAGTGTCACATAATTTGAGTTTTCTGCTGTATTCTCATGATGAGATTGAGGTTATCCATTTTGGGAAGGTACACTGCCAGGGTAATGTGCTCTCTGTGCTCTCCTCAACAAATCACATTAGTGGATACATTACGTTGATTTGTTTTTTTTAAACTGGTGATGTTAACTCTAATTCCTTGGTTAAGGCAGTGTTTTCTAGATTTCTCCACAACAAAGTTATTATTTTATTTTTTCCCTTTGTAATTAATAAATAGTCTCAAGGGAAATACCAAAAGGCTATGCAAAATCATCTGATTTCAAATATCTGCAGCATTTTAAAGAAACACAGCGTAAAACCCCTGAGAATGTTATCTCAGTCAGGGTCACCAATTTGCAAACTTTAGACAAATGCAAAAATGGAGGAAAACTTGGCTACTAGGTAGGATGACTGAGGAATTTTCAAGTAGGCTTGAGATTGTAGCAGAGATTTAAGAAGCAAACAGATGTGCATCAGTTGCACTGTCACTCAAACCCTTTCTAGGAGAGAGGCTGAGACTACCCTCTGTCAGATTTATGTGGGACAAAGGTTGGGTGGCCTTTAGCTTACGTGGGTGTATTTACTGTCTTGATAAGATTTAATTTAGCAACAGCTGTGACACAAGAGCATGTCAGTACCTCTGCTGAGAAGAGCTACTATCATTGCTCCATTTTTAAAAACCAGTTGTGCACTCATTGAACTTCAGATCACTCTTTGGGCTGCCATTCTTTCTTAGTGTTATGAGCCTTTGATATCATGAGTCATATAACAAGTAGATCCCAGCACCAACATAACAGGTCTAGGTACATTATAACTTATAGGAATGGCTAGTGGAAGGCAAAAGGAGGATCACAGGATAATTTTAGATCTTGGCACAATTGTAGAGAAAGATTAAGGAGTACAATGCCCAACATAAGGTTATGATTTTTCTGTTTCTTTCCTTTGTGATGGGGCTTATTCCCTATTATTAAAAATAATAATGCATAATCCTCAAATAAATACATTTTTCCCTTAATATAATAAAACAGGTATTTGTTGACTTAGGGTCATGATGAAAAAATACGTTTGGTAAATCATTGAAGAGGCAACTGACGAGCTCCACCATGACTCTTTCAAACTTGTTTCTTTGCAATTATTCTTTAAAACTCAGGAGATTTATATAAATCAGTCAATTACAAATCAAGTCCTCTTTTTATTTTCTGGCATGAATAATGCTTTTTTAAAATTATTGATTTTTAAACTAATAGAGATCTCATCTTTTCTAACAAGGAGATCCACATGGCATAGATAAAGGGAAAAGAGGAAAATTAGAACACTTATCACCCATGTTGTGCTTTCAGGTGGCTTCATAAAGAAGAGATTCAGTGAGATAAATTGAAAAAATTTGTCTTGGTTTTTGATGGGACACACAATTTAAGTTCATACCATGGGCCACAAATATGATATTTATAGTTTTGTTATTTCTTTCATTAAGAAAATGATTATAAAATGTATGCTCTTAATCTTACCGTAATTTCTTGAGTGATAGCTTGGCAAAAAAAGGTAATAGTGTCACTCTGGATGTAATTCAGCTGTCTGATGAATGCTAAATCAAAATTTGTTTGATCTAATTCGTCTTGTTGGCTGAGCTGATAAGTTAATTTCAAGTGATTGCCGTGACAGCAAGCATCACCAGCCTTGTCCTAATGTTGGAAAGCATATTCTGGCAAGAAAAGCCCACATCTTTGAAATTTGTAAGCATGTCCTCATTTTTTTCCCTTTCTTTCTGAGACAATTTTTCTATTTCATTATACCTAACTACATATCTAGTTGGAATTCAATCCCTTGGCCTCAAATACTTGCATTTGGATTGATGGATGATTAAACATGTGTTTGAAATCATTGTCTGAGTTTCTTTTCACAAAGCTTAAGTTCCCTGGTCCGTTACCTGTTGTAGTTCATGTTTCGACGTCAACACAAAACTCTTGACCAAGAAGACAATTTTGTATTTTCTATAAGGTGACCAAATAAAACATCTCCATTTCCTACCTGCCCCCCTCCACAATTCTAGCCACTCCGTGTTTGGGTGAATATATATATATTTATATATATATACACACACATATATCTTAGGTATATTGTCTTTATTCTAGGTGATGCTGTCTTTTAGTATTATGCACTCAATGTAAATGATTTTTTTTCAAGTTTGATCTCATTGTAGTTAGAGGGTTACCTAAACTTGCCCTAAGCAACTATTGTTTTACTTACCTTTACAGATTTGCTTTCTTTTTTCCTTTTAATCTTATTGTAAACCAGAAATCATACAGATTTCTGTATATCAGAAAGTATACATTGTACTTAGAATGGATTCGGAATTCAGGGACTGTTTGTTTTGTAATAATTTTAAAATATGAGTGCCCCTTGGGTCACAACATATTGAAATCGGCCCAATTGTCCCATAGAACTGATGTTTACAGTCTTTTAAAATAAACATAGAAATTGACCCAGCCTTAAAGCTTGAAACTTACGTTGGTCTTGTCCCAGTTTCTTCCTCAAGAAACTAGACAGTATCAAGAAACTGAAACTCACCAGATCACCACATCCAGACAATGAGAAGCCAAAACCTTCATCCTTCATGATTTCCTTAACCCTCCCTAATTCCTATTTACCTTGGTGTAGTTACATTCCTTCCCTGCTGTATAAACTCCCAATTTTAGTCAGTAAGGGAGATGGATTTGAGACACATATCCCAACTCCTTGGCAGCAGCACCTGGTTAAAGCCTCCTTTCCTGGCAATACTATAGTCTCAGCGATTGGCTTTCTTTGTGGTGAGCAGCAGGACCTAGACTGAAATTGTAGTATTTTGGTAACAGTATCTGCTCTCCATTCAAATCTATACTCAGCCATACAGATTATTTTTTCAGTTTCTTGAATATTCTGCACATTTTCTTCTACCTCTAAACCTCCAAAAATAATCTGAAAAGCAGCAAAATCGCCACAATGTGGAATCAAAATAGGGGTAAAAAGCCCTTTAGACATTCTTTTGGCAATAAATAACTGAACTTAGTAGGACCTGGCTCATAGAGACTTCTCTCTTTAGGAAGTGGACATCTGGTGACTCAAGCATTTGGCTTGAAGCAGTTTTCAGGGGAGTTTCAACTGCAATTCCACAGGATTTCATTACGAGCTATTTGCGGTCTTGCTTTTTCCTTTGCTGGTACTAAACAGGTGACATATATTTTACATTGATAATTAGTGTCATCTGATTTGAGGCCACCGCTTTTCTTCTTGGTTTCTGGTGCCCTTTGCAGTAGTGCCTTTCCTACCATTTTACATTTGGCAGACTGAAACAGCTCAAATAGCTCCAAGAAAGAAAAAACTGCCTCCTTTGTCTATTCAAGGCTCTCACTTCACCTTAAATGCAGAATTTTTTCTTTTTCTTTTTTTTTAAGTTATGTATGAGGATTTTTTCTTTTCTTTTTTCTTTTTTGAGACAGGGTCTTGATCTATTATCCAGGCTGCAGTGCAGTGGTGCAATCACAGTTCACTGCAGCTTCAACTTCCCTGAGCTCAAGCCAGCCTCCCACCTCAGCCTTGTGAGTACCTGGGGTCACAGGCATATATCACCATATTTGGCTAATTACTTTTTATTTTTTGTAGAGATGAGAATTCCCAATGTAATCACTCAGGCTGGTCTCAAACTCCTGGGCTCAAGCGATCCTCCCCCATTGGCCTCCCAAAGTGTTGGCATTACAGGCATGAGCTGCTATACCCAGCCTGTATCAGGATTTCCAAGAGAGTGTCTGGTCAACCATTCTAGTCTCACTGATATTTGCTGGATTAATTGTCAGTATATTGTTCTAAATAGCTTCTTAAGTACTTATTTGTAGATATTTACTTAATGAACAGGCCTTTACATCGGTGATATGGACCAGTCATTTAAGGTCAATCAAATTGAAAATAGGAATGACAATAACAGTACCTATCTTATACTCATAGGATTATTATGACAGTCAAATAAGTTAATATTTGTTAATTTCTTAGAGCAGAGTCTAGCACATGGCAAATGCTAGACAAGTATTGTTTAAGTAATAAATAAAAATTTGAAATACAATATAAAAACAATTAGCTGACTTCTTAACAGTAGCAGAAATAATAGAATCATACATTCAAAGTTGTGAGGCCAGACACAGTGTCTCAGGCCTGTAATCCCAGCACCTTGGGAGGCCGAGATGGGCAGATCACCTGAGGTCAGGGGTTCAAGACCAGGTTGGCCAACATGGCAAAACCCCATCACTACTAAAAATACACACACACACACACACACAAAATTAGCCAAGAATGGTGACACTTACTTGTAATCCCAGCTGCTTGGGAGGCTAAGGCAGGAGAATCACTTGAACCCAGGAGGTGAAGGTTGTATTGAGCCTAGAGCGTGCCACTGCACTCTAGCCAGGGCAACAGAGTGAGACTCTGTCTCAAAACAAAACAAAACAAAACAAAATCCCAAAAAACAAAGTGTGAAAGAAGATAACTAGCCACTTAGAATTGTGCAGCAGAGGTTGGGTGCGGTGGCTCATGCCTGTAATCCCAGCACTTTGGGAGGCCAAGGTGGGCAGATCACAAGGTCAGAAGTTTGAGACCACCCTGGCCGATATGGTGAAACCCTGTCTCTACTAAAAATACAAAAATTAGCTGGGCGTGGTGGCAGGTGCCTGTAGTACCAGCTACTCAGGAGGCTGAGGCAGGAGAATTGCTTGAACCCAGGAGGTGGAGGTTGCAGTGAGCCAAGAAGCTATCCATTTTCTGAAGCCTTCCACCTCATCTAAGAGCATTCCTCTTACACTCTTGCTTTAAAATCTGGCTGTTTCTTGGTGACCTTGCTTCCTCTTTGTCCTTCTCCAATGGTGGGCATTTTCTTTGCCACACCCCTTATACCACCAGGCTTGGAGATTGGGTAGCTGTTTTCTTAGATCATCACCATTACTTCTGGATCATTTTTTCTTTCTCATCCACAAACTCCTCTATCTTTGAATTTTAGGTCATCAGATTAAATTTTACTACTGAATCAAGTGCAGTTATCTATAGTTCCTTGCCCAGGGATATATCCCTTTATTCCTTGAAGAGTTTAGCTCCTGGCTCTCTGTCTACAGGTTCCTATAAACATCAAGCCCAAATTTCAGTTGATTAATATAATCATTTTTTTTTTCTCAGAGTTAATTTGAAGGTGATGGGGAGGACAGAGGCTGTACTCCATGTGGTCATTCAGGTATTCAGGCTGATGGAGGTTCTGTTAAATTCACACCATGGCTTCTAACATTATTCTGGAGGTCAGTGTCTTACTGGAATATGTGAAAGGAGAGAGTATAGGATCAAGACAAACGTTTTTCTGAGGCAGGTAGGGAGGGTGGGAAAGGTAGTCTGATGAGAGTGCCAGGAGTAAAGGAGTGAGTTAGTGAATAGCTGTTCTTTAGGCATCGGCTATCAGTTTTGTTCTTTCCCCCATCCACTGATACCTGCTAGAAAAAGATAACCTGAAGCTCCCCTCATTCAGTGCACCCACTTCAAAGGTCAGGATCTCCAGCTACTACATGGCACATTGCTACTCATGTAAACGTGGATCTTGAAATCTGTAAGCTAGAGAGAGGTTTATGGTTCATGCCCTTTCAGCCTGCTCTCCAACACTCATGCACACACACACAATACATAATAGTGGAGCAGGGACAAGATAATAAAAATTCAAATTTCTACTTTGAAAATGAAAATGCATAACAAGGACAAAAGCCCACAGGGTAATCCCTGTCAAAACCTTCTAGTCCTGTCGAATGAAGTTCCTTGATTAGACCTGATTCTGTTCTCTGGCAGAAACTCTTTTGTTCATAGTTCTCTGTGACCTCTAGTTCTACCTTCTGGGAGATTTGTCCTTGCCTATTGTCTTCCATGGCCATTACTGAAGTCATTTTGGGGGCATGTGGCATCAGGGCTGTAAAGCTTTTGCAGCCTACTCCATTCTGGCATAAATTTCGGATCCCTAGTCTTGTTTTGTTGTTCAAACATTCAAAGCATTTTTTAGTTGACGTTTGTCATTTCTTTGGCAATACAACTCCCATGAAAATTTAGTAGACTATGAATTAATTTGATTTCATTAGTTTTATGTGTCAGTGAACATATGCTCATCCTTTCCCAGACATAATACACAAGCCTGGTATCTTTGCTTCCTTGCCCCCAAGCCTGTCCTGCAACAGAATGGCACCTATCATGAAGCCATTACTTTAGACAGAAGGCCATACCCTTAATCTGATCATTGCCCCAGAGCTGAGTCTTTTTTTTATTTTTATTTCATTTCATTTCTTTCTTTTTTTTGTAGAGATGGCATCTCCCTATGTTGCCCAGGCTTGTCTTCAATTCCTGGGCTCAAGGAATCCTCCTGCCTTGGCCTACCAAAGTGCTGGGATTACGGGTGTGAGCCATTACACCCAGCCAACAGAGCTGAGTCTTAATGAGGCTTTGTTGTTCAAAGGCTTTTCATTGTTTGGAGTTTGTAGCAATGGACTTTCCTAGCATTTGAGGCTTCAGATCTCTTTCTACTCTCTCTTCCCTTTAATAATTGCTTTGAAACTGCCAATTCTTGCCTAAGCCTAATTGTTTCTTTTGAAATAGTGCTAAATGCATCCGGTAAAAATCAACACAAACTTCTAACATTTTTCTGACCTTCCCCCCTAGAGCCAAAGGTTCAAACGCAGTTGATCTGCTTTTCAAGCAATAGAAAATGTCAGGTTTTTTTGTTTTGTTTTGTTTTTGAGACAGAGTTTCACTCTTTTTGCTCAGGCTGGAGTGCAATGGCGCGATCTTGGCTCACCGCAACCTCCGCCTCCCGGATTCAAGCGATTCTCCTGCCTTAGCCTCCTGAATATCTGGGATTACAGGCATGTGCCACCACGCCCGGCCAATTTTGTATTTTTAGTAGAGACGGGGTTTCTCCATGTTGGTCAAACTGGTCTCTAACTCCCAACCTCAGGTGATCCGCCCGCTTCGGCCTCCCAAAGTGCTAGGATTACAGGTGTAAACCATCGCGCCCGGCCCGAAAATGTCAGTTATTAAAATGTTTTGTCACTGCATAGCAAAGGCTTCCATCTTTCTGGCATCCAGCATTCATCACTGTCACATGACCATGAAGCCGATGCCACATGTTTCTACTGTGATCTGGACCCCACTACTGCTCTCCTAACTCACTGAACTCCAGTCACACTGACCACCTGTGCTTTTCAGTACTCCAGGCATTCTCCTGTTTTGGAGCTTTTGTCTTTGCTGTTATCTCTCCGGGAGGAACATTCCCTCCTCCCAGTATTTACTTGCTGGTCCCCTCCTGCAAGTCTTTACTCAGGGTTAACTATTTTGTGAGGACTTCCATAGTGACTCTATTTTCAATCCATTCAATCATTCTTTTATTGCTTATTTTATCTCCATTTGGGCCAGTGTGACACCTTTGAATTGGCTTCCATGAACTTTTGATATGACTCCATTGATTTTGGAAAGCTTTATTTCTGGTACAAAAATGTGTCCCAGGCTCACAGTTGTAAAATTAGTATTTCTCTAAATTTGCCTGGTCTCCTAGAGAATGAAGATATAGATCAAAATCTTGGTGTTATGGGTACTCATTGCTACTGGGCCGACATAACTTTGAGACTATCAGAAGACAATTAATTTCAGTATAAAAGATTGTTTTAAAATTAGTTACTAATTTTTTGAATAGTAATGAATTTTCATGATTCAAAAGTTAAAAGTATGTAGAAACATATACACAGGGTTTTGCTCCTATTCCTGCCCCCCTCTATTCTATTTCCCTGCCCTCTATAGGTAACTATATTGATGAGTTTCTTTATACCATACTTATCCTTTTTTACCTTACTCTGTAACCCTGCCCCTACAGGTAAACAATTTTATTAGTTTCTTGTTTATCCTTCCATTGCTTCATTTCACAAACACATATATGTACACATTCTCTTTCTTTCTTCCTCAGAATGTGGCACTTTTCTGCACCTAAATATATTTTCTTAAGAACATAGGCAGTCAATCTCTGTATATCAATGCATGAAGATCTGCCTTTTAAAAAACTGTATATTATTGCACTGAGTGGCTGCATCATAATTTCTTCAACTAATTATTTCTTGTGGGCTACTTGGGTTAGTTTCGATCTTTTTCTCTTATAATTATGCTGCAGTGAAGACATCTGTATATATGTGATTTTACATTCATATTGTATCACTGGGATAGATTCTTGGAAATGGGATTGCTGGGTCAAAGATATATCCGAAATTTTTTTAGAGACTGCCAAATATTTTTGCATTGGGGTGGTGTCATTTTCTTTCCTCCACTAATATAAACTTTCAGATTTTTGCCAAGTTGATCAGTAAAAAATGGTAATTTTGTGTAGTTTTACAGTTGTCTCCTGGTACTTTTGGGGGATGGGTTCCACGATGCCTATGGATATTAAAATACTTGGATGCTCAATTCCATGGTGTAAACTGATGTAGTATTTGCATAGAACCAACACACTTCCTCCCATCCTCTTACACTTTCATACACTTTGCACACTTTAAATTATCTCTCGATTACTTATAGTACCCACTACAATGTAAATGGAGCATTTACATTGTATATAATTGTATACATTGCATATAATAAATAATTATTAGAAAGTATTGTGTTTTAAATGTGCAATATTTTTATTGTTGCACTATATTCTTATTTTTAATTTTTTTTCCCAAATATTTTCCATCTACGGTTGGTTAAATCTGTGGATGTAGAACCCACAGATATGGAGGGCTGACTATACTTTACATTTTCATTAACATGAGTGAGATTGAACATAATTTAACCTGTTTAAGGGGTATATTTTGTGTGGATGATCTCTCTGTTCATATCTTTTCCTTGTAATTCTATCAGGGTTTTTTTGTCTTTTCTTGATTTCTAGTAGGTAGCTCTTTACATATTGGGAAAATTTACATTCATCTGTGATAGGTGTTGCAAGTTTTTCTGAAGTTTGTTAGTTGTCTTGCAATTTCTTATGATTCTTTCTTCTCTGGCTCTCATTTTTTATTTTATGTATTCTCATTTTTCAGTCTTTTATGGTCTTCGGATTTCACATCATGTTCAGAAAACTCTTCTCTGGTTGAAAGTAATAAGAAAGTTCACTCATGTTTTCATATAATAATTATATGGCTTTCTTTAAAAAATGTATTCCTTTATTCTTTTTGGAGCTTTTCCTAGAGTGTGTAGAGAGGTATCAGAACAACTTTGTCTTTCTCCAGATGGCTATTCAGTTGTCCCAGTACCAGTTATTAAAATGTGCATCTGTAGCCTATTGATATGAAAAGCTTGATTTATCATATTCTTATTTCCCATAGGTATTTGAATCTATTTCTGAAATTTCTATTCTGTTTCATTGGTCTACTTGGTAATTCACACTCAATTCAGTACTGTTTTAATTATTGATATGTTATAATATGTCTTAGTATCTGGAGAGGCTAGTCCTCTACATTGTTCTTTTTCAGAGTTTTTCTGGTTACTATTATTTGTGTATTTTTTATGTAAGCTTTAGAATAAAACTTCCAGGTTTCAGGAAAAATTCTTTTAGCATTTTTATTGGATCCTGAGCCACTTTTTATTGTAACATATTTGAACTAAGATGGTTAGGCTGAGTATTCACGTCTCAGTTCTTGTACTTTAGAACTGCTTAAAAACAGAGACTTTTCTGATTTAAATCCAAAAATAATAATCATATAAAACGGATCTTTACTCAAGGCACTGTATATTTCTGGTACCTATGACTCCAGGTTTTTCAATTTATAGATGTAAAATCTTTCTGGAAGCTTTGCCAGTGGTGGTCACTTCCAGGCAAGGAGTTCACTTTGCAAGGTCACTTTGACTGCCTTTTTTTCCCAACACTCTATACAATTCCAAGTTTTATGCTTTTTAAAATAAAGCTATTTTCTCCTAAAATGATTAAAAGTGCTCTAGGGAAGAACCACTGGTTTGGAGGTCTGTATACAATTGTATAATTTCTGACTCAAGTAATTTCTAGTTTGCCTGGAATTTTAACAATAGTCCTGAGGTTTTGCACATTGAACAGACTTTGAGCTCCTCAGCCTAGGAGTCTTTGGTGACTCCTAGTCACCAAAGGAATGCTTTGAATATTCCTGAGAGATCTGGACCTGTGAGTACTTGTGGAAAATACATTTGTCTCTCTACAAAGATTCCACCCTAAAATTTAAGTTGCATATTTTTAGAGAAATTACTTGAAAATAAACAAAATACTAATGTACCAACACAGTGCTATCCAAAAAAAGAACAGAAAAAAGTCCAGCGATACAGGAGGTAAAGCTCTCGTAATAACTATACTTCACCCACACTGCACATATATAATTTTTGTGATTACTAGCTGCACTATTAAATAGGGCACCTTAATAGACATTATGTGCAATGTGGGTGAACTTGAGTTTATTATAACAATTCTAACTCATACATTTCCTGACGTCTGTGGTATTTTAGGCAGTTATAGTGAATGTTATTTTCCTTATGGTATTTTCTTAAATGAAAGAAAAAAATGCAGAAACTTAAAAAGAGTGGCCAATGTCTAATTATGTTTATATGTAAGAGATTTATGGAAGTCTCAATACTTATTTTTTTGTATGATCTGACTTCAGGCCATTATTATTAAATCATTTATTCAGCACCTTTGTTGAGGTCCTTCTCCATATCAGGCAATGAGGCAGGCCCCAGGGATACAAAGATAAAGATAATAAAATTCCCACTATTGACAAACGGAGAAGCAGAATTTTGAGGAGTCCTGGGAATGTAAGAAATACTTGTAAGACAATATGAAGAAAACTCTTCAAGTACTTTCATTTATTTATAACAACCCAATACCTTAACTACTATTGTAACCTCAATTTTACAGATGAGGACCTTGATGGAATTGGAAAAGTTAGCTATAATGTGGAGGTGAGTTCAAAGCATTAGAGGTGCACAGAAGATACTTGGGAAATAAATGGTGTGTGGTGGTCAGACTAGTCTTTTTGGAAAGAAGACTTTGCTAGAGTCCTAATGGTAAATCCTATGGGCTCTGTGCTAGGCAGTACGGTAGAGAGAAGACATTCGATAAAGAAACACGTAGACTACAGGGCAAGCATCACATGTTGATGGACTGGATATGGTTGGGTTTAAAATAAATAAGATAGTTCTGTGTTTTGTGCTTGGATACTTTGTAAGATGAAGTGATTGATGGAGATTGTAGCTACAGAAGGTGAAATAGGTAAGGAAAAGAAGATAAGTTTGCTTGTATAAATTACAATTGAGTTTTTCTAATTTATGATTTATAATTTTGCAGGCATTTTGCCTTTTCATTGGATATTTTCTTTGTTTATAGGAAAAGAATCATATAATTTCAAATACTTTTATTTCTTTTAACCAAACTGTTAAAAAATCCTTAAAGAGGCTGGTCACAGTGGCTCACACCTGTAATCCCAGCAATCTGGGAGGCCAAGGCAGGTGGATCACTAGAGGTCAGGAGTTTGAGACCATCCTGGCCAACATGGTGAAACCCCGTCTCTACTAAAAATACAAAAATTAGCCAGGCCTGATGGCGGGAGGCTGTAATCCCAGCTACTTGGGAGGCTGAGGCAGGAGAATCGCTTGAACCCTGGAGGTGGAGGTTACAGTGAGCCAAGATCGCACAACTGCACCCCGGCCTGGGCGACAGAGTGAAACTCCGCCTATAAACAAAAACGAAAACAAAAAAAAAACTCCTTAAAGAGTATCTAGATTCAAGGTAAGAATAAGGCAGTTGCAACAGGACTTTAAGGTAGACTCCTCTGTCTCTGTAGCATAAACGGCAGTGGAAGTACACACTTTCTCCTTGTTTCACTTTTCCTGATCCAGAGTCATTATTTTGCACACCCTCACTCCTGCACCAAGCAGCCTCAAGAGTGCTAGAAATCCCACCTCTTTCCCTGCAGTTGGTGTGCATACAGAGGCCTTCTCCTCTGTCCAGCAGCTTGGGTGGGCAGTGTTGTGGCAGGGTGGGTCACAGTCACTCATGCAAACCTTCGCTCTAGTCATGCTGTGCAGCAGCTACTATGCCTGGGTCTAGGAGGTAGATAACGCAGCAACTCTAAACTGATTTGGAGCCTAAAGCAACAGGGCTTGATGAAGATTTGCTGAAATTTTGGTGCATCAATTTTAAACTTAACTC
This sequence comes from Gorilla gorilla gorilla, assembly GCF_029281585.2. NCBI lineage: Eukaryota > Metazoa > Chordata > Mammalia > Primates > Hominidae > Gorilla > Gorilla gorilla. The sequence continues at coordinate 132,611,249 of NC_073228.2, forward strand.
CCACTGGAATTGGCTTGATGTTACCATGACTAAAAGTTTTAAAGAGGAATACCAACATAATTCCATGGCACAGAGTATATATACATCTTAGTGGTCATTTAATAAAAGTTAGGCGCCTGAGACCCAGATTAGCAGATACTTCTTGGTGTTCTCCAATCCTGTGTTTTCTTCTACCTGGTACACAGCTAGGCTATATTTTCAGTCTTTCTTCTAGTGGCGGGTAGTCATCTCATAGGTCCTCACTGATGGAAATGAAGGAAGAAATGTGTGTCCTTGAAGAAGTAGATGTGCCTTCTCCAGGCTCCCTTTGTCTACTGTCTGGTTGCATATAAATGACCATGAGGTTCCAGGAGATAGCAGATCCCCAAGATGGAAGGAGACTATTTCCGGATTATTGTGTGGAGAGCCACCTGCTCACAAGGAATATCAGAAGAAGGGCACTTATCTTAGGGACCCAGAAACTCTTGAGAAAATGTTATTTACATTAAGAACTTAAATTGAAGAAGAGTTAACCTCCGCAGACTGAATGATCTAAGTGAACTGTAAATTAAGTTTGCACTTATCTACAAAAAATTAAAAAAAAAACTTCATGAAAGATATTTTTAAGTCACTTTAAGAGGGGATGTGGTTTAAAATCAATAAAGTTGACAAATACCCTTCATGAAATTTCTGAATGGTACACCAATAGTAGCCCATGAATAGTCAACTGAAATAACATTTAATGAAAAGTAAGTATTTAAAAATGCATGTATTAGTGATAATCACTTTCCAGTCACAGGTCTCTTCTATTCCATTCATTTATTCAACATTTTTTATTAAATGGCAGACACTGTATTATCTCTAGGATATACTTGTAAATAAGACAGAGTTTCTGTTTTTATAGAACCTACATCAAAAAGAGAGAGAGAGTACACAAATCATCACATAAATGGAGATAAAAGGATAATTTGGGATTAGTTTGAAGGAAAAGGACCAAGAGGTATAAGGTACTGCAAGGGTTACTGATCAAGTTTGGGAGGTGGTGAGGAAGTGCTTCCCTGAGGGAAAGTGACATTTCAATTGTGATCTGACAGATGAGCAAAAGTTAATATGATGAGAAAAGTGTTCCACAGCCTGTTGGAAAGGCCTGAGCAAAGAGGAAGAAAGAGCAAGTTAGTATATCAGAGAAGTGGAGCAGTGCGCTTGGAAGAGGGAGTGAGGCCAGAACAGGGTGATGCAAAGCAATCTCAAGAATTTTCAGCCGGATGTGATGGCTCATGTCTATAATCCCAGCATTTTGGGAGGCCAAGGTCGGTGGATCACTTGAGGTCAGGAGTTTGAGATCAGCTTGGCCAACATGGCAAAACCCCATCTCTACTAAAAATATAACAATTAGCCATGCGTGGTCATGCACACCTGTAGTCCCAGCTACTTGGGAGGCTGAGGCAGGAGAATCGCTTGAACCTGGGAGGTGAAGGTTGAAGGGAGCCGAGATGGTGCCACTGCACTCTAGCCCGGGTGACAGAGCGAGACTCCATCTCAAAAAAAAAAAAAAAATTTTTTTTTGTGTGCTTTATGAAAGATCAGTAGGATGTCACTGAGGATTTAAAGCAAAGTGCCCACAGGGTTCCATTTATTATTGTTGCTTTGAAAAGTGCATTCTGTTTCTAGTGTGGACAAGGATTGGAAGGAATTAGAGTAGATTGTGGGGAGCCCAATGAGGAGACCATGCAGCTCTTCAGGAAAGCAAGGTGATGGCTATGTCAGGGGTAGGCAGTGAAGATGGAGAAACGTAGATAGGTTAAGAAGGTATTTTTAAAGTTAAAGCAACCAGGAGTGGCATGGAAATAATATTTTAGAGGGTTCATTTAAAAAACTCTAATTTATTGCCTAAAATTCATGGGAAAACACTAATAGAAATACAAAATGCCTTCCAAGATCTTGGCACTCCATTCCATCAATTTGTTCACTTTCCTCTCAATGTTTCTACATTATTTCTGCATGTGTGTATCTTAGATATTTTCTAGACTTTCTACTTGTCTGTCTTCAATAAAAAATGATTTCTCCAAGTAACATAAAACTATAGTTCTTTAAAATTAATTGAAAACTTTACAGTAGTTTTCTTAGCGTAAAGCAGATATAGTTTAAAGCTCAGAAAGGGGATTCTGGATTTAGTAAGGAAGGATCTTGGAATAATGTATTCCAGATGAAAACACAGTAAGACTGGAAAGCCCAAGTCCCTGAGGACTCCTACTTCTCAGTTCCCTTTCTATCCACCCCCCACCTTTGTCTTTCAACTGTGCAACTGGTGAATTCCTTTAAAATTCCAGAATTTCTATTGCTTTTCCTGTATTTTCTCAGCATTCTCAAGTGAGAAAATATTCTACTGTTACCACCTCCTTCCACCCCCATACCCAAACTGCACCTACACTTCCTGAACACCCATCTTTTAAAAATTCACTTGCCAAAACCCTGGGTTCATATCCCGTGTCTCACATTATTATATGTCTTCCCATTTGTGAACATTTTCTTCCAATTAATTCTATTTAAATAATTTCATTAGGTCTTTTTCATTTTGGAAGATTATTTGTTTACTAATTGGGGGGTGGGGACTAAGAAGTAAATCATCCATGGGGAAAATTTTTAAAGTTTATTGGGAAAAGGTTATTAGATAGTAGAACAGCTATGAGATTGGAATGAAGTAAGTTCAGCTACAAATAATTTTAGCAAGGTAAATGTAAGTCACAGAATTTGAGCAGGGATTTCTGGAGATGGACATAGAATCAATAAAATAACCTAAATTGGGTCATTATTCTCCCAGCAGTTTTTGATTTTAATGGTTTCATCAGATCAAAATTCGACCATGTAGAAAGCAGAAGTGCTTACCTGCCTTACTTTTAGGAAAATGAAAAATTTAGTATTATTTTGCAATTTCTTGACAGCAGAAAATTGTAGATGGACAATATATATATGTGGGTGATTTCATCAGTGCAGCAACAACTTAGACCACTTCTTTCTTTCTTTCTTTTTTTTTTTTTTTTGAGATGGAGTCTCACTCTGTCACCCACGCTGGAGTGCAGTGGCGTGATCTTGGCTCACTGCAAGCTCCGCCTCTTCTAATCAATATAAAATTAGGAGACTATGCATTTTAACAACGGCAATTTGTCTTAAGGGAGCAGATTGAAATAGAGGGAAAAATGTAAGGTGATTAAATGCATTGCTTGCATCCCTTTCTCCCTCCCTAGCAGGGTGATGTGCATGTTGCATTGGAGAGGCAGAGGAAGCCATTGTGTACCTGATATGGTTGGGCTGTGTCCCCACCCAAATCTCGTCTTGAATTGTAGTTCCCATAATCCCCACACGTCCTGTGAGGGGCCTGGTGGGAAGTGATTGGAGCATGGGGGCTGTTTCCCCCATGCTGTTCTCGTGAGAATTAGTGAGTCTCATGAGATCTGATGGTTTTATAAGCGTCTGGCATTTCCCCTGCTTGCGTTTGTTGTCTCTCCTGCTGCCCTGTGAAGAGGTGCCTTCTGCCATGATTATGAATTTCCTGAGGCCTCCCCAGCCATGTGGAACTGTGAAGCAATTAAACCTCTTTTCTTTATAAATTACCCAGTCTTGGGTATTTCTTCATAGCAGCATGAGAACGGACTAATATAGTGCGTCAGCAGAAAGGTGTGTTGGTTACAGCTGTGGCATTGAAGAAGAGCAGACTGTAAGACACTCTGCAGCTGTCATCTCACTTGGCTAACATCGGGTCATAAGCAGCCTAACACAAGCTCTTTGTTGATTAAGAAAAAGCATTTCTATGGGTCTTATTTTGAATTACTTTCCAAAAATTCCATTATGGATTCATTGTTTGTTATTCAAAAAGTATTTTACCACAAACCATGTTACAATTTAATATATATAATTATAGTTCCACTGGGTTTCATTTTTAAAGGATTTTAACTTCACCCAACCACTCAGTGAAACATTCTTTTCATGGCAAGACAATCTAATTTGGAAGAAGAGAAATATATGCACCCCTTCTTGGCAGACTGCTTACAGGCAAAGGAAGCAATGGCTGCTGTAGGGAAAATGAGCAAATGATGTTGCTCCAGAGGTCATCTGGGTGCTCATGTCTTCCTTCTGCCCAATTCTCAGGAGCATTAGTCCTGGAGCTAGTGCTTGTGGGTCAACAGAAGATTCAACTAAATCAGTATAAAAGTGAAGGTCCAGAGTAAGGTGGACACTTCCCATGACCAGAATTATTAATTGCAGTAAAGAAAATACTTTTTTTCTTTTTAAAAAGGGAAGGTTGCTTTTTTCAGATTTACATAAAAGTAAAAAATCCCTACCTGTAATCACAGCACTTTGGGTGGCTAAGGTGGGAGGATCAGTTGAGACCAGGAGTTCAAGACCAGCCTGGGCAACATGGTAAGACCCTGTCTCTTCTAAAGAATTAAAAAAATATTATCCTGGCCTGGTGGTACACATCTTTAGTCTCAGGAGGCTGAGGCAGGAGGATCACTGAGCCCAGCAGTTTGAGGTTACAGTGAACCGTGATTGCACCACTGCACTTCAGCATGGACAACAAAGCAAGAACCTGTCTCTAAAGCAAATAAACAAACAAAAAAGTAAATAAACTCCTATTTAAGTAACTCTTAACCCAGGTGCTGTAAAATAAGAAATATTGTGTGTGTGGGAGTAAGAGTAAGCCTGGAGAATGGATTCCGTTTCTACTGTTTGTTTGTAGAAAACATGATTGTGGGGATATGGGGCTGTAATTCTCTCTGAGATTTGAGAAGAGAGACATAAATATAAATAATAAATATATCTTCTTATATTTATTGAATATATAAATTCAATATTGAATTTACATTCAAATTCAATAAGCAGCAGTGTGCAGGAGACATACTTAAAATAAATAGTTTGCATACTGGATTAGTCTGTTTTCGTGCTGCTGATAAAGACATACATGAGACTAGGTAATTTATAAAGAAAAAGAGGTTTCATGAATTCACAATTCCACGTGGCGGGGGAGGCCTCATAATCATGGCAGAAGGCAAAAGGCACATTTACATGGTGGCAGGGAAGAGAAAGAATGAGAGCCAAGTGAAAGGGGAACCCTCTTACGAAACCATCAGATCTTGTGAGAGTTATCCACTACCATGAGAACAGAATCTTCTACCAGATACACTAAATCATCTCTCTCAAGTTCAAAGTTCCACAAATCTCTAGAGCAGGGGCAAAATGCCATCAGTCTCTTTGCTAAAACACAGCAAGAGTCACCTTTATTCCAGTTCCCAACAAGGTCCTCATCTCCATCTGAGACCACCTCAGCTTGGATTTTATTGTCCATGTCATTATCAGCATTTTGGTCAAAGCCATTCAACAAGTCTCCAAACTTTCCCACATGTTTCTGTATTCTTCTGAGCCCTCCAAAATGTTCCAACCTCTGCCTGTTATCCAGTTCCAAAGCTGCTTCAGCATTATTGGGTATCTTTACAGCAGCATCCCCACTCTACTGGTACCAATTTACTGTATTAGTCTATTTTCATGCTGCTGATATAGACATACATGAAACTGAGTAATTTATAAAGAAAAAGAGATTTAATAAACTCACAGTTCCACATGGCTGGAGTGGCCTCACAATCATGGTGGAAGGCAAAAGCATGTCTTACATGCCTCACAATCATGGTGGAAGGCAAAAAGCAGAGAACAGAGAGAAGGAGAGCTATGCAAAAGGGATTTCTCCTTATAAAGCCATCAGATGTCTTGAGACGAACTACCACAAGAACAGTACAGGAGAAATCACCCCCGTGATTCAATTATCTCCCACCGGGTCCTTTCCACACATGTGAGAATTGTGAGAGCTACAATTCAAGATAAGATTTGGGTGGGGACACAGCCAAACCATATCACAAAAACATGCAAACACATCTTAGTTGAATAAACCTTGCAAAACCCCGTGCACCAAATGCCTTGCTTAAGCTGGCCTTCTGTCCCATGGTCACGCATTCACTGCAGTGAGGATATTGATAGGTTTCTGTAAAGATGACATGAACTTTGGGATAGATTTTGTAATAAAGCTGCCTTCTAAATTTCTAAATCTGCACTAACTTGTTTTCAGAATATAAAATGTATTATTATAATTTAAATTTTACAGTCATATTTTTGAAAGAAAAGGTTTTTAAAAATTTTAGTTCTATTTCAATCTGAAAAAGTAAAACAGTTCATAACACAAAAACAAAGATGCTGTAACAGTGTCAGAAGAATAGTCTTTAACACATATTGAGATTTATGTGTATATTTCTGACTAGTTCTCTAAAACCACACTAATAAAGGGTTTGATCTTTTGATGATGATAATAAAACTATTTTATCCATAAGATATACACTAAAGTGAATATAATTAGTAGATTCATTATCTTTTATTAAATCATTTATATTCATATTTTCTTCCCTACCCAAGCAGAATCCTTTAGAACACATTCCACATTAATTTACTTTTACACCACCTACAACTTAAATTAGGGTAAATTATCAAATAATATTAGTTGAAGAAATTCATTTATTTTTACCCTGATTCTGGCTCCCTTTTATGTGTTTGTGGTATGGCTAACAGACAGTCTGTGGACCTTAAAATATCTTAGAGAAAATGACAAATTAGAAAATCCTTTAGACATTTTCATCAACATCTTTCTCCTTAAAATTTTGCACTCAGGAGGATTTCTTCCTACAATTTTCTACTTTTTCTTCAAATTAAGCGTTTATATTCACTCCAAATTCTTTTCTATTTGACAATACATGTAAGTTGATAAATAACTGTAACCTTTAATAAAGCAGGCTTTAACTTTATATATAACAAATACATATTAAAGTCCATCCACATTTGGGTCAGCAATGTGTCTTCTTGATCTCTGTCTTAAAAAGAAATAACCAGTCAGCCATGCAATTTGTTTTCATAATTTTGCCCACAACACAGCTGTTCTTCATTAGTACATATATTTTCCAGATCAGGGTAAATTTCCAGATAGTAATAATTTTTTTAAAATTATCTTTTTCTTCTCTGGGCTTAAATAAAAATGATTTTCAGACATTGTTACAAGCTGATGATCTTTCATCAATTTCTTTAACCAAACTTAAACTTTTGAGAATGTCTAAGGGTTTGCTCTGTTATCAAGTCAAAACCAACAATGTAGGTGTTATCTTTATCCCAGAAATCATGTCATAGTGAACCAAGATGGCCTTGTATATGTATAGTATAAGAACGAAGTATAAGATGACATGCCAGGAACAGGCTGGCTTTCTAGAGCTTTGTCCAGTCACCTTCTGAACAAAAGCAGATGAACTTTCTTGTTATCATAAAGCCTTGGTCCCAATCAAAAGGCAAATAGCCCAGTGAGGATGGTACTTAAAATTATCAGCCATTTTTATTTTTGTGTAATAGAGAAAAACAAGTTTTAAGACATCTGTAGAAAGAAGAGACTACAAAGACTGAACAACTGAAAAGAGACAAAAGGTAGCATAGAAAGCAAAAAAAAAAAAAAAAAAAAAAAAAGAAAAAAAAGGACCTAGTAAGAGAAAATTGTGGCCAAAGATAAATGTCAAAGACTGTCTCTGGTATCAGCTACAGTTATGTTACTAAGATCTATCCACCGTACTCATTCTAGTTACCACATTCTACAATAAGTTGATAAGTTAAGTAGTAGTCTTTTCTAGGAGTAATACAAAAGATTCTCTTTACTTAAAACCCTAGAGTTCAGAAATTAAAAGTGAAGAAGAACAAATGAAAGCCATAGTTCTAATGCAGAAGTTGGGAGCAGAGTCCCAGTATATATTAATTGTGTGGTATGTAAAATGGTTTCCAGGAACAACTGTAGAATAATGAAAAGGACTATGATGAATATATTCTCCTATTGGGATGAAGCGTATGTATTGCAGAAATAAACGCCAATATTTTTTCCATACAGGGATTAATTACATGGTCAACAGCTGGAATTTACAAGGAGGCAAATTAAATAAAATAGCAGACAAGCATGAACTGCATTCCCACAAAAGCCATAAAATGGGAATACCAAGAGAACTGGCAAATGTAATTCTTCACCTATTTTCTTGGACACAGCTTTCCACACACAAGTTGGGGAGTGGAAATTTGTGAGTAGCAGACTGTGTGCCACATTGGAAAGATTCAATATGAACATTTTTTCTTTTTTTATTATTATTTTACTTTAAGTTCAGGAATACATGTGCAGAATGTGCAGGTTTGTTACATAGTTATACATGTGCCATGATGGTTTGCTGCACCTATCAACCCATCACCTAGGTTTCAAGCCCCACATGCGTTAGCTATTTGCCCTGATGCTCTCCCTCCTCTTGCTCCCCTCCCAATAGGCCCCAGTGTGTGTTGTTCCCCTCCCTGTGTCCATGTGTTCCCATTGTTCAACTCACACTTATGAGTGAGAACATCAGGTGTTTGGTTTTCTGTTCCTGTGTAACTTGGCTGAGGATAATGGCTTCCAGCTTCATCCATGTCCCTGCAAAGGAAACTATCTCATTCCTTTTTATGGCTTCATAGTAGTCCATGGTGTATATGTACCACATTTTCTTTATGCAGTCTATCATTGGTGGGCATTTGGGTTGGTTCCATGTCTTTTCTATTGTAAATAGTGCTGCAATAAACATATGTGTGCATGTATATTTATAATAGAATTATTTATATTCCTTTGGGTATATGCCCAGTAATGGGATTGCTGGATTAAATGGTATTTCTGGTTCTAGATCCTTGCAGAATTGCCACACTGTCTTCCACAATGGTTGAACCAGTTCACATTCCCACCAACAGTGTAAAAGTGTTTCTATTTCTCCACAGTCTTGCCAGTATCTGTTGTTTTTTAAGTTTTTAATAATTGCCATTCGAATCTCTGAGTAGAACAATAACAAGTTCTGAAATTGAGGCAGTAATAAATAGCCTACGAACCAAAGAAAAAGCCCATGACCAGACGGAGTCACAGCCGACTTCTACCAGAGGTACAAAGGGGAGCTGGTACCATTTCTTCTGAAACTATTCCAAACAACTGAAAAGGGGGGATTCCTCCTTAATTCATTTTATGAGGCCAGTATCATCCTGATACCAAAACCTGGCAGACACACAACAGAAAAAGAAAACTTCTGGACAATATTCCTGATGAACATCAATGTGAAAATCCTCAATAAAATCCTGGCAAACCAAATCTAGCAGCACATTAAAAAGCACATCCATCACAATCAATTTGGCTTCATCCCTGGGATGCAAGGCTGGTTCAACATACACAAATCAATAAACATAATCCATCACATAAACAGAACCAATGACAAAAACCACACAATCATCTCAATAGATGCAGAAAAGGCCTCCAGTAAAATTCAACATTTCTTCATGTTAAGAACTCTCAATAAACTAGGTATTGAAATAATCAAAATAATAAGAGCTATTTATGACAAACCCACAATATTAAAATAATAAGAGCTATTTATGACAAAACCACAGCCAATATCATACAAAATGGGCAAAAGCTGGAAGCATTCCCTTTGAAAAGCAACATAAGACAAGGATGCCCTCTCTTACCCCTTCTATTCAATATAGTATTGGAAGTGCTGGCCAGGGCAATCAGGCAAGAGACAGAAATAAAGAGTATTCAAATAGGAAGAGAGGAAGTCAAATTGTCTGTTTGCAGATGACATCATGCAACTTCGGCAAAATCAATGTCCAAAAATCACAAGCATTCCTATACACCAACAATAGGCAAGCAGAGAGCCAAATCATGAGTGACCTCCCATTCACAGTTGTTACAAAGAGAATAAAATACCTAGGAATACAACTAACAAGGGGCGTGAAGGACCTCTTCAAAAAGAACTATAAACCACTGCTCAAAGAAATAAGAGAGGACACAAAGAAATGAAAAACATTCCATGCTTATGGATAGGAAGAATCAATATCATGGAAATGGCCATACTGCCCAAATTAATTTATAGATTCAATGCTATTCCCATCAAACTACCATTGACATTCTTCACAGAATTAGAAAAAACTACTTTGAAATTCATATGGAACCAAAAAAGAGGCTGTATAGCCAAGACAATCCTAAGCAAAAAGAACAAAGCTGGAGGCATCACGCTACCTGACTTCAAACTATACTATAAGGCTACAGTAACCAAAACAGCATGGTACTGGTACCAAAACAGATATATAGACCAATGGAACAGAACAGAGGCCTCAGAAATAATGCCACACATCTGCAACCATCTGATCTTTGACAAACCTGACAAAAACAAGCAATGTGGAAAGGACTCCCTATTTTTAATAAATGGTGCTGGGAAAATTGGACATAGGCAGAAAACTTAAACTGGATGCCTTCTTTACACCTCATACAAAAATTAACTCAAGATGGACTTAAAGACTTAAATATAAAACCCCAAATCATAAAAACCGTATAAAAAAACCTAGGCAATACCATTCAGGATACAGGCATGGGCAAAGATTTTATGAAGAAATTGCCAAAAGCAATTGCAACAAAAGCTAAAATTGACAAATTGGATCTAATTAAACTAAAGAGCTCCTGCACAGCAAAAGAAACTATCATCAGATTGAAAAGGCAACCTGCAGAATGGGAGAAAATTTTTGCAATCTACCCATCTGACAAAGGTCTATTATCCAGAATTTACAAGGTGCTTAAGCAAATTTACCAGAAAAAAACAAACAACACCATCAAAAAGTGGGCAAAGGATATAAACAGACACTTTTCAATATGATCAATTTTATGCAACTATTTTTAAAAACCTGTGCCTCAGGATAAGAATGTTTCTAATGTACTTGAACTTGAGTGAGGACACCTGCCCAACAATTTCCTCTTAAAGAAGTGGCTGGAGCTAAAAGCATAGTCAAGGTTAACACTCCTTTTTCTTTATCCAAACTCTCCCAAATCAGTTCGCGTTTAGGCTCTTTTTCATCAAATATGAAAATCCAGCCCAGTTCATGGCCCGTTTGGCAACAACCCTTAGACGCTTTACAGCCCTAGACCCTGAAGGGTCAGAACGCCATCTTATTCTCAATATGCATTTTATTACCCAATCTGCTCTCAACATTAAATAAAGGTCCAAAAATTAAATTCTGGCCCTCAAACCCCACAACAGGACTTAATTAACCTCGACTTCAAGATGTGCAATAATAGAGAAGAGTTGCAATTACTTGTCTCTGCTGTGAGACAAACCCCAGCCACATCTCCAGCACAAAAGAACTTCAAAATGCCTAAACCACAGCGGTCAGGTGTTCCTTCAGGACTTCTTCCCCCAGGATCTTGCTTCAAGTGCCAGGAATCTGGCCACTGGGCCAAGGGATGCCCGCAGCCCAGGATTCCTCCAAAGCTGTGTCTCCCATCTGTGTGGGATCCCACTGGAAATTGGACTGTCCAACTGGCCCAAGGCTCTGACTCCTTCCCAGATCTTCTCGGCTTAGCGGCTGAAGACTGACTCTGCCCGATTGCTTTGGAATCCTCCTGGACCATCACAGACGCTTTGGGTAACTCTTAACAGTGGAGGATAAGTCCATCCCCTTCTTAATCAATATGGAAGCTACCCACTCCAAATTACCTTCTTTTCAAGGGGCTGTTTCCCTTGCCTCCATAACTGTTGTGTATTGACAGCCAGGCTTCTAAACCTCTTAAAACTCCCCAACTCTGGTGCCAACTTGGACAGTATTCTTTTATGCACTCCTTTTTAGTTATCCCCACCTGCCCAGTTCCCTTATTAGGCTGAGACATTTTAACTAAATTATCTGCTTCCCTGACTATTCCTAGGCTACAGCCACACCTCACTGCTGCCCTTTTCCCCAGTTCAAAGCCTCCTTCACATCCTCCCCTTGTATCTCCCCACCTTAATCCACAAGTATAGGACACCTCTACTCCCTCCTTGGCAACCAATCGTGCACCCCTTACCATCCCATTAAAACCTAATCACCCTTACCAAGCTCAATGCCAATATCCCACCCTATAGCACGCTTTAAAAGGATTAAAGCCTGTTATCACTTGCCTGTTACAGCATGGCCTTTTAAAGCCTATAAACTCTCCTTACAATTCCCCCATTTCACCTCTCCTAAAACCAGACAAGCCTTACAGGTTAGTTCAGGATCTGCGCCTTATCAACCAAATTGTTTTGCCTATCCACCCCATGGTGCCAAACCCATATACTGTCCTATCCTCAATACCTCCCTCCACAACCCATTATTCAGTTCTAGATAAACCTAGCTGACTCCATAAATCCTTTCACCACTCCCCTTTCCGTTCCTTAAAATACAGCCCTAAAAGCTGCTCCCACACTAGCTCTCCCTAACTCATCCCAACCTTTTTCATTACACACAGCCGAAGTGCAGGGCTGTCTGGTCGGAATTCTTACCAGCCCTGTAGCCTTTCTGTCCAAACAACTTGACCTTACACTTTTAGCCTAGCCCTCCTGTCTGCGTGTGGCAGCTGCCGCTGCTTTAATACTTTTAGAGGCCCTCAAAATCACAAACTATGCTCAACTCACTCTGTACAGTTCTCATAACTTCCCAAATCTATTTTCTCCCTCACACCTGGCACATATACTTTCTGCTCCCCGGCTCCTTCAGCTATACTCACTCTTTGTTGAGTCTACCACAATTACCATTGTTCCTGGCCCGGACTTCAATCCGGCCTCCCACATTATTCCGGATACCATACCTGACCCCCATGACTATATCTCTCTGATCCACCTGACATTCACTCCATTTCCCCATATTTCCTTCTTTCCTGTTCCTCACCCTAATCACACTTGGTTTATTGATGGCAGTTCCACCAGGCCTAATCGCCACTCACCAGCAAAGACAGGCTATGCTATAGTACCTTCCACATGTATCACTGAGGCTACTGCTCTGCCCCCTCCTCCACTACCTCTCAGCAAGCTGAACTCATTGCCTTAACTCGGGCCCTCACTCTTGCAAAGAGACTACATGTCAATATTTATACTGACTTTAAATATGCCTTCTATATCCTGCACTGGTATGCTGTTAATATGGGCAAAAAGAGGTTTCCTCACTACACAAGTGTCCTCCATCATTAAAGCCTCTTTGATGAAAACTCTTCTCAAGGCCACTTCCAAAGGAAGCTGGAGTCATTCACTGTAAAGGCCATCAAAAGGCATCAGATCCCATCACTCAGGGCAATGCTTATGCTGATAAGGTAGCTAAAAAGCAGCTAGCGTTCCAACTTCTGTCCCTCATGGCCAGTTTTTCTCCTTCTCATTGGTCACTCCCACCTACTTTCCCACTGAAACTTCCACCTATCAATCTCTTCCCACACAAGGCAAATGGTTCTTGGACCAATGAAAATATCTCCTTCCAGCCTCACAGGCCCATTCTGTTCTGTCGATATTTCGTAACCTCTTCCATGTACGTTACAAGCCGCTAGCCCGTCTCTTAGCACCTCTCATTTCCTTTCCATCATGGAAATCTATTCTTAAGGAAATCACTTCTCGGTGTTCCATCTGCTATTCTACTACTTCTCCAGGGATTGTTCAGGCCCCCTCCCTTCCCTACACATCAAGCTCAGGGATTTGCCTCTGCCAAGGACTGACAAATTGACTTTACTCACATGCCCCAAGTCCGGAAACTAAAATATCTCTTGGTCTGGGTAGACACTTTCACTGGATGGTTAGAGGCCTTTCCCACAGGGTCTGAGAAGGCCACCATGATCATTTCTTCCGTTCTGTCAGACATAATTCCTTGGTTTGGCCTTCCCACCTCTATACAGTCCAATAATAGACTGGCCTTTACTAGTCAAATCACACAAGCAATTTCTCAGGCTCTTGGTATTCAGTGGAACCTTCATACCCCTTACCGTCCTCAATCTTCAGGAAAAGTAAAACAGACTAATGGTCTTTTAAAGATACACCTCACCAAGCTCAGCCTCCAACTTAAAAGGGACTGGACAGTACTTTCACCACTTGCCCTTCTCAGAATTCGGGCCTGTCCTCGGATTGCTACAGGGTACAGCCCATTTGAGCTCCTGTATGGACACTCCTTTTTATTAGGCCCCACTCTCATTCCAGACACCAGCCCAACTTGAACTGCACCCCAAAAACTTATCATCCCTACTATCTTCTGTCCAGTCATACTCCTATTCGCCATCCAAAACTACTCATAAATACCCTGCCCTTGTTTACACTGCGGGTTTACACTTTTCCTTCAAACCATCATAACTGATATCTCCTGGTTTTACCTAAAACCGCCACCCTTAAGTCTCTCTTAAAGTGGACAGATAATCTTTGCTGACAGGGTACACTCCAATACTTTCACGCTGATGAAGTCCTATTCTTAACTTTTATACTCACTCTTATTCTTGTTCCTGTTCTTATGCCATCCTCTACCTCTCCCCAGCTATCTCCACCATGAAGAGTGTTGTTTTTCTGCTATATGACAACATAAAAAAACTCAAGGATAGAGCCCAAAAACTCACCAACCAAGCAAATAATTATGCTGAACCCCCTTGGGCACTCTCTAATTGGATGTCCTAGATCCTCCCAATTCTTAGTCCTTTAATACCTGTTTTTCTCCTTCTCTTATTTGGACCTTGTGTCTTCCGTTTAGTTTCTCAATTCATAAAAAACCACATCCAGGCCATCACCAATCATTCTATACAACAAATGATCCTTCTAATAACCCCACAATATCACCCCTTACCCCAAAATCTTTCTTTAGTTTAATCTCTCCCACTCTAGGTTCCCATGTTGCCCCTAATCCCACTCGAAGCAGCCCTGAGAAACATTGCCCATTATCTCTCCATACCACCCCCCAAAATTTTCACTGCCCCAACACTTCAACGCTATTTTATGTTATTTTTCTTATTAATATAAGAAGACAGGAATGTCAGGCCTCTGAGTCCAAGCTAAGCCATCATATCCCCTGTGACCTGCACGTACACATCCAGATGGCCTGAAGCAAGTGAAGAATCACAAAAGAAGTGAAAATGGCCGGTTCCTGCCTTAACTGATGACAATCCACCATTGTGATTTGTTCCTGCCCCACCTTAACTGAGCCATTACCTTGTGAAATTCCTCCTCCTGGCTCAGACCCTCCCCCATTGAGCATCTTGTGACCCCCGCCCCTGCCACTAAGAGAAAAACCCTGTTTGACTGTAATTTTCCACCACCCACCCAAATTCTATAAAATGGCCCCACCCCATCTCCATTTGTTGACTCACTTTTTGGACTCAGCCCGCCTGCACCCAGGTGATTAAAAAGCTTTATTGCTCACACAAAGCCTGTTTGGTGGTCTCTTCACATGGTCGCGCGTGAAAACATCCTTGGCTATGTTGAAGAATGTAAAAAGTACATGCTGAGTTAGCTCACACCACATATTTGTCTACTTCAAAATTTGCAAAGGTAGAGTCCTAACGCTTCATGTGGTCAGACAGAAAGGAGTAGTGATGGAAAGAAAACCAGAGTATATTTTAGCTGTATGAGCCAATCTGCTTAATCCCACTGAGCTGTACCTAATTAGGTCACTTGCTTCTAGTTCCCATGTAGAAAATAAGAATATACTCCACATATTATACTGATATTAAACCATATTTTAAAATTTCAGTTGAGTGTCCACTTTTGAAATAAAGGAGAATGGAGGACAATTTGCTTCTATTCAGCATTGTAACTCAGTTCAGAGACTTAAGAGTTCTTTTAACTCTATATGGTTAAATTTAATTCTTTTTCAAAATTCCTTAAAGAGTAGAAAAAAAGAAAATAGCAAACAAATAATTAAAATAAAAGCATTGTTGCCAGATTGGAAGCTCGATATAATTCTATTTTCCTTTGGAGTTCAGCTTGCTGAGGGGATAGTCTTTATTCACATTCCACACAAGCAACCATCATCCACACCCACTTTCTTTTTAAAGGAAAACATTTACTTTTGTGACTTGGTCATAATGAAATACAAAGGACCTCTTTGTGTGTGAAAATGAAACTGGGTGTGAGCCTTTTAAGGAAAAATTAAAGAAGGATGTGTATGTAGGGGGTGAAATTCCCAAGTCTTGCTGAGTTGATCCTGCCTACCTCCTACTTAGAAACCAGGCTGTTCTGTATGGCAAGGCCCAGATGTTGTGTGTCAGGGAGCAAAACAGCACCTCCAGTGGATCACCGCCAAGTCATTCCAACAGAGCCAGGCTCAGACTGCTCACTGCACCAAGTTACAGTGCCTGGCACAGAGGCACAGAGAGAATCTCAGCCAGGCAACATCTAATAGATGCTTTCTACAAGGCTGACTCATATCTTCCTGAAATTGGGGGGTCATATTTAGATTCCCAAAGAGAACAAGAGCTTGAAGTTAAGAGTAAGGAAGATGGGGAAACCTAATTGAAGTGACTTATGTGACCTGGGGGAAATTTGGACAGAATTGGTGCTTTTGTGGATGCAGTATTTCAGGAGGGCAAAACAAACGTTGCAAAAATATAAAAAGAAACAGCACCTTTAAGGCAACTTCCACAATTGGAGATTTTAGGAATTGATCTCTAGCAACACCTCTACACTCCTCCTGATCCCACCATTTTCTCAAACTTTTGCCTTCTCTTTGCCGTCCTCAGTTACTCCCAGCCCATCAGGTCTTTCTTTGCAGCCCATAGATATTTGTGGTCAAGCTTATCCTGAAACCAACCTTCATTTCCTCCCATTGTCCTCTAACTTATACTGTTGTCCTTCTTTCCACTGGAAAATTTCTTAAACAGGTGGTCTGTGCTGTGCCTCCATGTGTTCTGAAGTCACTACAGTTCCAGTGCTATGTGCTATGAAAATTCACCAAATAACTCCTTATGCATAAACTTCACAGATCTTTTCTCAGCCTCAGACCTCTTGTCCTCTCTGAAGCAATTGATACTATGCATCTCACATCTGTGTTCTGATGATCAATCCTCTCTTATCCTCTTCTAGTTTTTTAGATACTGTGATCACAGTTTATCTCATCTCTCTTTAGATGCTGCTTATCTGTTCCTTTTGTTATCATCTTTTTTTTCTTTTTGCTAATATTCACTCTATCATCTCTCTGCAGGGTCTCTCATGACTGCCAGATTAATCTTTGATTAGGCCACACATCCCGTGTCCACCCTGGCCTTCCCTTCTTCTATCTTGGACCACCATTCTCATCAATCAGCCACAGTAATTATTTGAAAGATTTAATCATATAATGTCACCTCTCCACTCAAAACCCTTCAGTGGCTTCCTATCTCAGGCAGAGTCAAAGCCAAATTCCTTACAATCCCAGTAAGATCCTGTGTGATCTGGCCCAGGCTATGTCCCTGAGCTGAGGCCTCTGCCTCTGGCTCACCATCACTGCACTCACCCCTTCAAGGCCTACCTGAGGGCTTCTGCAGCTCTGCTTCCTCTCCCTAGAAGGATTTTCCCTGTGGTTATTGAGAAGGCTTGAGCACAAAATTTAAAACAGATGCCTATCACTCCCTATCCACATTTTCTTCTTTATTTGCTCCAAAAGATTTATAATTATCTAATATTTTTTCTTATTTATTTATTATTATTTTTTAGAGTCAGGATCTTGCTCTGCCACCCAGGCTGTAGTGCAATGGTGCAATAATGGGGCACTGCAGCTTGAGCTCCCAGACTCAAGTGATCCTCCCACCTCAGCCTCCCAAATACCTGGGACTACAAGGGTGAACCACACTGTGCCCGGCTCTCGTATTTTTTATTTATTTACTTTTATCCCCCAACTGGAATAAAAGTTACATGAGGATAGAAACTTTTGAGTGCTTTGTTAACGGCCAAATCCCCAGTGCCTATCACAGTGCTTGGCATATAGTAGGTGCCCAATAAGTATTTGTTGAATGAATGAATATTAAAATTAATGTGGAAAATCAACAACCATATATATGGATCTATTTTCTGGCTCTCTATTTTGCTTCACTGATGTATGTATCTATCCTTAAGCCAACACCACACTGTCCTGTATATAATAGTTGTATAGTAAGTCATTAAATCATGACTTTCATGTAAGTCTTTCAACTTTATCCTTCTTTTTCAAGATTGTTTTGGCTTTTCCAGTGCCTTTGTCTTTCCATATAAATTTTATAATCAGCTCGTCAATTTCTTTTAAAAAGTTGTCTAGGATGTTGCTTGAAATTACATTGATATAGATCTCTATCTATAGCTAGAACTCACTACACACCCACTGGAATGGCTAAAGGTTAAAACCTGACAATACTAAGTGTTGGTAACAATGTTAGGCTATTGGAACTTTTACATATTGCTGGAAGAATGCAAAATTGCACAACTACTTTTGAAACCATCAGGACAGCATATTATGAAGTTATACAAGCACTTACCATGTGGCCCAGCAGTCTCACTCCAAGGTATTCAATCCCCCAAAATAAAAACATGTTTCATACACAGGCTTGTATGAAAGTGTTCATAGGAACATTATTGAGAAATAGTCTCAAACTAGAAATAACCCAAATGTCTATCAAAACATGAATGGATAAGCAAGTTAAATAACACCATCCACTTTGATACAATGCATGAAAAGTGAGTGATAACAAGGAGCAAAATATTAATATACTTAACAACATGGATGAATCTTAGAAGCATTATGTTAAGCAAAAGGAGCCAAATATGATATACCGCATATTATATCATTTGATTTACATAATATCTCCACAAAACAGAAATATGTAGAAATAGAAAGATTCGTGGGTGCTTGGGGCAGAGAATGGGATGAATGGGATGCATAGTAAATGAGCCTAGAGGATCTTACTGGGGTGATGAAAGTATTCAACAACTTATTTATGGTAGTGGTTGCACAACTCAGTATGTTTATTAAAATCATTGAATACACTTAAAATGGGTGAATTTTATGATATATAAAATATGCCACAATAAAGTTACAAAAAACATGCTAACTGATAGATAGCAAGCATAATAGTACTGCATCCTGCATGATTATATTTATATAAAATTCTAGAAAAAACTGAACTGTAGTGACAGAAGGCCCATCAGTAGATGCCTGGGGCTGGAGTTTGGGGAACTGGCTCGACTGCAAAGGGGCACAAGCAATGTTTTTGTGTGAGGTATTCTATTTTACATCTTATTTTGCTGGTGGTTACATGGCCTGTATACTACTACCAAAATTCACCAAACTGTGCATTTAAATTGGTGAGTTTTATTGTGTCCAAATTTTACCACGAAATAGGCCAAATAATACTTGTATGTAGTTAATTCTGCAATTTTGTTTCAATTATTCTTAGTTAACATTTTTTCTACATTTAAAAATTGCATGTTCTGAAGTTCTTAGTGCTTCTTTAAGATGTATTTAATTCACTTGACCCTAATTGTTCAGATAAGATCACAGAGTAAGGGAAATTACTGGAGATTCTCGATCACTTTTAAATTATAAACGTCCCTGAAATTGTCAAAAGAGGAAAACAAAAAAACATATAAAGCTTTCTTAAGCAAATGGCAAGATTCAAAAATACTCCAAAGTTTAGTACACATTTCGGCATATCTTGCCTCTCTTCCCATTGAAGTAAAAAATATTAGAAAAGAGCAGTAAAATCTAATTTGAACTTCAAAAACGACACAAATATCTATCAGTAGGAAACTGGAAAGACACACTGTGATAGATTCATACAACAGAGTACTACTCAGCAAGAAAAAGGGACGAATTATTAATACAATATCAATTACTCACAGAAGCATTTTGAGTGAAAAAAGCCAAATAAAATGTATAAATATAATATGATTTTATTTATATCAAGTTCAAGAACATGCAAAAATGAATCTATGGAGATATAATTCAGAATAGTAGTTGCTTCTGGTAAGGAAAGGATTGATTGGAAAGTAGCAGAAGGAAACTTTCTAGGCTCGCGGCAATAAGTATTTTATCTCTCAGTTGGGTTGCTGGTTACATGAGTGTCTACATTTGTCAAAACTGTGAATTTTATTATATAAATTTATAACCTGATTTAAAAAATTGGCTCTCATGAGGCTAGGTCTCTAATGGTTAGTAAATTACCAGGAAACATGAAAAGTAAGGGAAAGTGTACAGACATTAATTATATTATTCTATTAGGAAAGTTGTAAAGTATAAAGAAATTATGTGGAAATAATATAACTATACTCTAAAATACACCATATGTATTAAGTTTTGTGATAATAATTGTTGACCATTTCAAAGAGGAATATAAAATATAGCTATAAAAATGGACAGAAGAGATTAAATTCTGCCAATGAAAATTTGAAATTAAGCATTAGAAAAACACAGAATGTGGAAAAAGCAAGGACAGATGAGAAGACATTAGAGGTCGTATATTAAAGAAAAAGTTTTTAAATTAAAGAATAAAAATAGAATCAATACTCAATAATGTAGTTAAAATGTTCTTAGATATTTAAAAATCAGTGATACTTAGAAGGAAAGCACTTACCTTGTCTTAAATAAAATAAACATTAATCAACTCCAAAGTACTGTTCAAATTCAAGAAAAAGAGAGTCCCTTAATTGTGCAAAGGAAGAGTACAATAAAGATTAATTCAAAGGAGATGAAACGTGTACAATGCTATGGGAAAAATTATGCCTTCTTAAGTAGCTGACATGGCAATGCTTTTTGACAGAGATTTACCTTTTCCAGAAAATGTTTGCTAGGAGTGGGGTTCAAGAAGTGACAAAGCAAGGAGGTTCATGAGGCTATGATCAGTTGCGGAGAAACTGGCATTTTTGGAGATGACGTCTAGGAGTAAGGAATAAGAAGGAGCAACAGTAAGACTTACCACTGACTTTGCAACAGAAATAATGTGAGCTGGAACACAACAAAATGACATTCTTAAAGTACTGGAAGAAAATAACTTCCAGAGGTTATTTACATTCTCAGCAAAAATAACTTTATAAAGATGAAACAAAGATATTCTCAGAAAAAATTGAGAACTTGTTTATAGAAGACCTAAATTATAGGGAATTCTTCAGACAGAAAGATAATAATCATAGAGGGACATTTTAAAAATGCAAAAAGGAAGAACAATTGAAAAAATAAATAGGCATATAAGAGAAATAAATATTAAATATCTATTGACCATAGAAAACAATAATAGTAATATTAATGTATTGTGGGGTTTAAAATATGTATAATAAAATACTGTCACGATAATGCTAAGGGGTATACAGGGTCAAGGTGTTCTAAATTTCTAGTAATACCAGGAAAATGGCAAAATTAAAAAAAATCAGACTATAGTAAGTCAAGGATGTCTGTTGTAATATCTAACATAATATAATAGATAGTAAAATAATATATACTTAACAAGTTAACATGTGAAATAAATGGAAAAAAAGTTTAATTAATCCAAGGAATACAAGATAGGAGACTAAAGAAACACAAAACAGGTGGGTGAAATGAGAAAAAAATTATTAAGATAATAGATGCAACCCAACGAAATTGTAACTTTATTAAAAGAAAAAGAATTGAAATTCCAAGTACTTCTCTTTAAACTGTGTGGGGGCATCACATATAGTTTTCTGCTCTGTATCCATACCCATAACTTTTCTTTGAAAGTATTCAGTGCTCATACCAGGGCTTGCCCATTCCTGAATTATTTTTCTCTCTTTGTAGCTTTTATTTTTAGGTCTTTTTGTTATCAAAATTATCTACGGACATGGTTTTAAAAGGCAAATACTACACATACACACACAGACACAGACACACACACACACAAAGCTGACTAAAAATTGTATCCGACTGTATTATGAACTTTTTTTTTTTTTTTTTGAGATGGAGTCTCGCTCTGTCGCCCAGGCTGGAGTGCAGCGGCATGATCTCACTGCAAGCTCCGCCTCGCGGGTTCACGCCATTCTCCTGCCTCAGCCTCCCGAGCAGCTGGGACTACAGGCGCCCGCCACCACGCCGGGCTAATTTTTTGTATTTTTAGTAGAGACGCGGTTTCACCATGTTAGTCAGGATGGTCTCGATCTCCTGGCCTCGTGATCCGCCCGCCTCGGCCTCCCAAAGTGCTGGGATTACAGGTGTGAACCACCTCACCCGGCCCTATATTGTCAACTTCTATAAATAATATGAAAGAAACAGAAGACAGGCAACACAATAGAAAGTGGGCCAAATCATGAAGTGGGCACTTCATGAAAAAGGACATCCAAATTGCTAATAAACATATGAAAAGATGCTCAACTCTCTTAGTCATCAGCGAAATGCAAATTAATTAATCAGAATGAATAAAATTAAAAGACAGAAAATTCAGAGTGTCAACTGGAATTCTCGTATATTCCAGGAAGGATTATAAATTAGTAAAACTTCATTGAAAACGGTTTGGTAGTACTTATCAGAGCTGAGTATATACTTACCTTATGAGCTGGCAATTCCAGTCTGAGGTATATAGTGTGTGTGTGTGTGTTTATATATATACACACATATTGTATATATATTGTAAGGTAGGAGGATCAGCTACATTATTTTCAGGGACAAGTGCAAAATGAAATGAAGGATTCCTGTCGAGGAGAAATTAATAACATACAGTATTGTCAACTGAAACCTGGAGGCTTTAATGCAAATCTCTTAGTAGATTGGAAGGAAAAAGGAGTTAAGGCTAGCTCAGGAACTAAATAATTACTATAATAGATCTCTTTCTCTTTTTCACACACACGCACACACACACACAAGCACACATTTTCTATGGAAATATACATGAAACATTTATAAATGTTACTTACCACATATTAGACTTCAAAAGATCATCAATACATTCTAAAATAGCAAAAGTTGTATAGAATACATTCAAATATATTCCCTTCTCTCAATAAAAAAAAAAAAAACAGAAATAAGTAGTATAGTTCCAAAAGTCTCACCACCTGTCAATGTAAAAATTCTGCTTTACACCGTTTGAGTTTTATTAAATCAAGAACAAAATTTCAAAATATATTTAAAATAGCAAAAATGAAGACTCCGCATAATATAGTGCTCAAAGAAAAATCCATAGAGTTGGGCTGGACGCAGTGGCTCACACTTGTAATCCCAGCACTTTAGGAGGCCGAGGTGGGTGGATCACCCGAGGTCAGGAGTTCAAGACCAGCCTGGCCAACATGGCGATACCCTGCCTCTACTAAAAATACAAAAATTAGCTGGGTGTGGTGGCAGGCGCCTGTAATTCCAGCTTCTTGGGAGGCTGCTGAGGCAGGAGAATCACTTGGATCCGGGAGGTGGAGGTTGTAGTGAGCCGAGATCGTGCCATTGCACTCCAGCCTGGGCGACAAGAGCGAAACTCTGTCTCAAAAAAAAAAAAAAAACAAAAAAAGAAAAGAAAAATCCATAGAGTTAAACAATTACATTAATGGTGAAGAAAAGTCTTGCAAACACATTACTAAACATTACACTTCAGAAGTTTGACAAAAATCCAAAATACTTAATATTAGAAATTAACAGAAATAAAATAGAATACACATGAACATATGATAGATAATAGTGAATCCATTCAAGACAGAAAGAAATGACACATATAAAATTATAATACAAATTGGAAAAAGAATAGAGAAATAATATTAAGATTTAAAAAATTCTTTAGCACTATGCAAATATATTTGAAAACCTGGAGGAAATGATTGATTTTCCAAGAAACTGAAGTCACCAAGACCAACTCCCATAAAAGGCAGAAATATTTAATAATGAAAATTACCTAGGAAGAAAAGCAGAATGTGTGTGGAGTACAGTCCCTTCCCTGAAGGCATCAGAATAAAATTGTTTAATGGATGGAGGCGCTATGAATGTACACTCCAACCTTGTTTAAACTTTTCTAAAACAGAGAGCTCTGAATTCTTTTCATAATGGAAGTTGGCATAGCCATGATACTAAAACCTGAACAAAAGGATACAAATACAGAAAATCAAAGATCAGATCTTTTATGAATATTTATGAAAACATCCTAAATAAAAAATTGAAAAATAACATCCAATAATAATCTATCACCAACAAATAAGATATTGTTAATATAACATCATAATCATGGTAAAGAAGAAGAAATGATCATTTTCTCAGGTGGTGAGTGAAAAAACTAATAAAATCCAACACCCATTTCTGATAAAACTCTTATTAAATTGGAAAAGAAGCTTACTTTCTTTATAATACCTTATGGTATTTTTCCAGTTAGAAAATTTTACTATTTATGTAATCAGGTCCATCTTAGACATTTCTCACTACAGTTTGAAAATGCATATACCCCTTAAGCCAGAAACATTACTTCTTAGATCTATCTTACAAAGAAACTTTCATATTTGAAAAAAGATATGTATACAAATGGTTATTGAAGCCTTGTTGCTCACAGATTTTAAAAACTGAAAGAACAAAATGTTCATCAATGAGGAAATAATTAAACACATGATTTATTCACACTTTGGAGTAATAAAAAAGTCATTTAGAAGTATGAGGTAAAGACTTTCGAAACATATTTTCATGTATTATTCATTTAATTAAACATAAATGTTAAAGAATGCTAAAATATCCTCAGGAACTCTTATACCCACTGAGTCTGAGGAATAAAGTGTTGATGTCCTATAAATAAAAATTCAATTTTAGTTTTAAAAAATAAATGAACTAAATCAACACTTTCGAAGGAATAAAGCATTCCTTTAAGAAATACATTTTAATTAAACCTGCAAAAAGAATGTAAAACTGTGGTTCTATGCTATGATTGTTTAGGAAAGAAGGTAAATGTGACCAAGATGACCAAGTAATGATAAAGAAAGTGACTGAAAAAATCAGGTAATACAGAATGAACGACACACATACACAGAGACTGGTTTTAATACGATTTCAAACTTTGGGAAATCACCAAGAACCAAAAAGACTATGCTAAAAAAATTAAAGCTGTTGTTCCTATATAAAACCCTATGCGAATGTGAACTTTTGTGAAACAGTTGTTGAAATGTTTATAGTCTCGGAGTAATGTGTGTGTGTGTGTGTGTAAATTGAGCATTATAAAAATGTAGATTCCATAGGAAATTTTGGTGTCATGTTTTTACCTAGACTCACCTCAGTGACCTCACCAAATAAACACTGAGGTTTTACAAAGACAGATATTGTTCTGTGATGATCTCTCTATGGTTATTATACTAGGGCGATGATGGCACCGTCACCTGGTAGTGATAGTGCTGGTTTCCAAATCATCACTGAACACTGGGGCAGTGGGCCTTTAAGTGTTGGTCTATAGGAAGATAGTATTTCTGGATCATAATATTGATTAATATTAATGTAGATTATTGATAGGTCCATTCTTAGAAACTTGTAGAATAAGGATTTCATGGAAAGGTTGGTAGCAGACGATGAAGGGAGAATAAATCCTACCTAATAGTCAGTGAACACTAACTAAGGAACACAAAATTTTTGAGGGATTTCATAAATATGAGGTAGTTACAACTACTGCCCTCTCCTTACAAATGAGGTAATTGTGCCATAGAAAGGCTAAAGACTTGCCTAGGGATGTAACCTCCCAACAGTTTCACCTTGCCCGTTGCCTAGACAGAACCAATTTATCAAGACACGGGAATTGTAATGGAGAGACAGTAATTCACGCAGAGCTGGCTGTTTGGGAGACTGGAGTTTTATTATTACTCAAATCAGTCTCCCTGAGCATTCTGGGATCAGTTTTTAAAGACAATTTAAAGAAAAGAAAAATCCATAGAGTTAAACAATTACATTAATGGTGAAGAAAAGTCTTGCAAACATATTACTAAACATTACACTTCAGAAGTTTGACAAAAATCCAAAATACTTAATATTAGAAATTAACAGAAATAAAATAGAATACATATGAACATATGATAGATAATAGTGAATCCATTCAAGATGGAAAGAAATGACACATATAAAATTATAATACAAATTGGAAAAAGAATAGAGAAATAATATTAAGATTTAAAAAATTCTCTTCAATTTTTTGGCGGGTAGGGGCTTGGAAAGTAGGGAGTGCTGATTGGTGAGGTTGGAGATGGAATTATAGGGGTCGCAGTGAGGTTTTCTTGCTGTCTTCTGTTCCTGGTGGGATGGCAGAACTGGTTGAGTCAGATTACTGGTCTGGATGGTGTCAGCTGGTGCATTGAGTGTGGGGTCTGCAAAATATCTCAAGCACTGATCTCGGGTTTTACAATAGTGATGTTACCCCCAGGAGCAATTTGGGAAGGTTCAGACTTTTGCAGCCAGAGGCTGCATGACCCGTAAGCCATAATTTCTATTCTTGTAGCTAATTTGTTAGTCCTATGAAGGCAGACTGGTCCCAAGGCAAGAAGGGGGTCTTTTTGGGAAACGGCTATTATTAGTTTTGTTTCAGAGTCAAACCATAAACTACATTCCTTCCCCAGGTTAGTTCAGCCTGCACCCAGGAAGGAACAAGGACAGCTTAAAAGTTAGAAGCAAGATGGAGTCGGTTAGTTCTGATATCTTTCACTGTCATAATTTCCTCAGTTATAATCTTTGCAAAGGCGGTTTCAGGGACACAGAGCTAGTAAGGTGCAGACCAGGAATTTGAACCCAGAACAGCTCTAGAGTCTACGTGTTTAACCGTGATGCAATACTGTCTCTCAAATGGGAACTACCTTTATAATGAGACCAAACTGGGCAAGAATAGCTCATGAAGAAAAGTAGGAGGTTTTGGAGAAGGCAGCCAGCTCGAGAGCTGTTCATGCTTTACGATCATAACTGCTCTCTGAAAGGAACATGTGCAGATGTCTGACTTGCACCTAGCCAATTTATTACCAAGCAGATTTAATTTATAAATAGTATAAGCAAATCATTTTTATGTGTCTTCTTGTTGCTCTGTTCTAGGATATTGCATTGGGAATCAGTGCTGTGGAATTTCTTTCAGGTATGTAGTGGGACATAGCTGTCCACAGTATAGCTAAAGGAAATACCTACAAAAAAGGGCAAAACTGATTTGAACACCAGAGGTCTATAAAACTCTAAATCTCCTGTAAGTATGAAAATAACCAAAGGAAAAGTTATATATCTTGTGACCTTCAAAAAAATACAAAAAATTAACAACATGTACACGTATATGCACAGATAGTTGTCCCCCTTTATCTGCAGTTTCAGTTACCTGCAGTCAACTGCGGCCCGAAGTATTAAATTGAAAATTCCAGAAATAAATAATTCATAAATAAATAATTCAATTGCTTGCCGTTCTGAGTGGCGTGATGAAATCTTGAGCCACCTGGCTCCGCCCCTGAGACGTGAATCCTTGCTGTGTGCGGCATCTGTGTGCTGTACACGCTCCCCTCTGGGCAGCAGCTTTGTAGCCATCTTGGTTATGAGGTGGACTGTGGCGGTATCTTATGCTTATCCTTATCAAATAAGGAACCCTTATTTGACTAAATAATGGCCTGAAAACATGAAAATAGTGATAGTGACAATTTGGATATGCCAAAGACAAGCCTTAAAGTGTCGTCTTTAAGTGAAAAAGTGAAAGTTCTCAACTTAATAAGGAAGAAAAGAATTGTATGTTGAGGCTGCTAAGATACGCGGTAAGAAATAATCTTCTATTTGTGAAATTATGAAGGAAAAAAGAAATTAATGTGAGTTTTGCCATCACATCTCAGACTGCAAAAATTACAGCTACAGCATGTGGTCAGTGCCTAGTTAAGATGGAAAAAGCATTGAATTCGTGGGTGGAAGATATGAACAGGAATATGATCTGATTGACAGCAATCGAGTTTGGTACCATTTGCGTTTCAGGCATCCACCAGGGGTCTTGGAAGGTATCCCCTGTGAATAAGGAGGGACTACTGTATAGATTTATATTTTAAGAGCATTAAATATTTCCTAAATTCTTAGATCTCTAAAATTTTGTATTATTGATGAAAAGTTTAAATAATAATACAAGGTAAAGAATCTTCTTGAGAGTTTGA
Source organism: Gorilla gorilla gorilla (assembly GCF_029281585.2). NCBI lineage: Eukaryota > Metazoa > Chordata > Mammalia > Primates > Hominidae > Gorilla > Gorilla gorilla. Next base: position 132,639,136 of record NC_073228.2, read on the forward strand.
ACAAAAGACAAAATATATATGAGTAAGGTTAACACACACACAAAAACAAAGTATTATCTCCCAATAGTTTTAAGACAAGCCATTAATACCAGCTTCAAATAATAAATTATATTTTACATAGGAAGCTGATTCGTTTGATTAAATGTCACTAATATCAATGAGGCAAGCCATGGGGGACAAAAAGATGGTCATCAGAACACCTTGAGTGGTTGTTGGAGAAAAGTTACTCCACAGAGGGGAAGCTTTGCAGGAGGGTTGACAAGATGACCCAGGAAGTCTTTCGTGGTCTCATTAACTGTGCTTTTTAGATTTGGCTTTTCTCACGTTGTCGTTTGTCTCCTCTTTGGGACTGTTATTCCAGGCTCCCCACGGAGTAAGACCTCTCAAGTTAAGTCTGGATGTAGATCATTTCTTTGCCAAGAGTTTGCCCAATTCGGGTCTAGACCAGTTTAATTTAACTCATTTTCTTCTGCCTTTCCAAAGCTTGAGAAAACTCCAGGGCATTCTTTTTAAGCATAATAAACAGCACTCAGAACCACAAACTGATGGTGGATATTGTGAGTTTTACTTGCATCATAAACTTAGGGAATTAAAGTGGTTGCCTGCTTTCTGGAAAATGGCAATTGGACTCTAGTTTAATATAACACAAAAATTATTTTATGTGAGAACACAGCATTCTCTATAGTGAGTTTTGTTCTTGGCAAAGGATATATCGTGTAGCTGGCTTGATCCTCAAGCCCATCTGGAGGGAGTGGTCACTGAAATGTATGTGCTGGAGTCTGTGTCTCCAAAGTTGCATGTTTTCTTTTCCAACATCCTATTTCTTTAAGGGGAACAAATGTTTTCTCCACAAAGGCCGCCTCTGCCTCCCGCCTGGCTGCTCAGGTTTCTGCCTTCCTTTTGGTTACCGTGTGGCTGGTGAGTTCTCAGTGTCCCAAAGGGGGACTCGGCACTAGGTCTTAGGGCTGAACAAACAATCCCAGCCGAAACCAGAACAGAATCGCAGCGCACTGCTTTCACCATCATGGTCTTCATCTCTGTTTCAGTTTTCCTTGCCAAAATAGATATAATATCAAACATTGAGATGCTGCCAAACTCAGCAGTGAAACAGACTCACAATAATTGCTGCCGTTTATTGAATGCCTCTAGGTGCCAGGCCTTGTACCCTGAAGTTTATGTAAACCACACTGTGTTTAATCCTTGCAACAATACTATGAGGTAAGCGCGACTATTTCAGTTTTACATTCACAATAATGGAGGTTTAGAGACCCAGAGACATCAAGGAAATTGCCCATGGTAACAGGTCATAAGTGTCAGTGTCCTAATGTTTCCCCAACTTATCACTCAGCTTTCTCTTTTTTGTGTCTCAAAATAACTTACAGCAACTTCTTGATCTGGACCCTGCAGATCATTCATTCAGAGTGAACTAACATTTATGGAGCCTCTGTCACTTGAGAGGCTTTGAGCCAGGCACGAGGGATAGGGTGTGAACAGAGTGGACACATCCCTGACTGAATAAAGGTCTTTCCAGCCTCATCTGGTACTACTCTCCATAGGCAGCAAATGCTCTAGCCACACCATAGGACTTGAAGTTACTTAATAACATCCAGTGTCCCCTCGCCTCTGTTTCTGTGCTGTTGCTTCTGCCCCAATCCCCTACCCTGTGGTCCTCTGCTTTGCTGGCTCCTACTCACCATTCCTGATTCCGTGCCTAGATCACTGCTCCATGCAGCCTTCTTTGAACTCCCTAGTTAGAGTTAGATCCATTTCCTCTATATCAGAGCTCTCTCACATGTCAAATGCCACCATGCCTGTCTGCTTATGTGTTGTCTGTGGCTGCTTTCATGCTACAATGGGAGACTTGAGTAATTGCAAAAGGGGTTGGCAGACTTTTACTAGAAAGAGTCAGATAGTCAATATATCTTAGGCTTTGTGGGATAGATGGTCTCTGTCATGGAAATACTGGGGAGGTAAGAAAAGTCCAGTCTCTATCTGTGGACGCTCTAATGACCATGATATCTGGTTTGGTGGATCACATTCCCTAACAGTTATTTTATAAATTAGAGGTTAGAGTAGGCTAGACAGCTGAGGATAAAATAGGTAGATTTTACTGGGGAAGCAAGACAGTCACAATGAGATGAGAACATACTGTATTTTACTTTGTTACCATCTTCAAGTGACTTGTTCTCCTATCTGTGAAATCTACACCCATCCTCTCTCTCTCTGTCTCACACACACACACACACACAAGCATACAAAGAGATAGTTTTAAGGAACTTTGGAACTTTAAGTTATGAAAACTCATATTTCTTATCTATTTATTTAATCTATTCATCTAAGAAACATTTAAAAAGCATCTAATACTTCTAGATTCCAGAGTAGTAAATGAAAATACAGCAATGAATAAGACCAATGCTTGCCCTCAAGAGACCATTTAATAGTATCAATTTCATACGCTTTTTAAAGGTGTAGATAGAAAATCTTTTAAAAATTTGTTTTAAATATTTATCTTACTCATGCCAAAAAATGCCTCCCTCTTTTAGTAATTTTGGAGCAAACATCCCATTTCATCAGTTCCATAGGTAACTTTATAGAATTTGATGATATTCTTGCTCAGCTTCTGCTTTTTTGAGGATTTACCCATCCCATATGTTTTAGTCTTCATACAGTGGCTGCCCACCTCTCCTACTTTTGATGATGTAGAGGACATGATTGACTTTTCAGTGTGCATGTCAAGCTTGTGTTCTCAGAGTATTTTTACTGTCATTTCAGGTTCCTTTACTGGGTTGCAATTGATAGAGAATATATCTTGCTTGACTCTGCTCACAAAGGTTCCTAAGAGCTCCCTCTAGTCTTAGCTCATTCACCTGTCTACTTGCTACTTACAGAATTTAGGTGGAGTTCATAATTTTAGAGATTATGCTAGAGAATTCCTTTATTCAGTAATCTGTGTGAATAATACAAGAAATGAATTTTAGTATTCATCCTTGAGAACAACTGTCATCCAAACAAGCATCTGTTTACTTCAGCCCCTTGCTTCCTGTCCATAAATTAACATCCTCTTCATGAAAATCATCTCTATCATGGTTTCAATCTTGTCTCTTTCTCTATGTTGAACACCTACCTGGGAGCTTTCTTAAAAAATATTGAATGATTGGTGCTGGGAACCCACCTCTTGGGAGACACACTGGTGTTGGATGACTGCTATGGCCCAAATACCTCTTACATGTATGGTGGCTAAATGTCAGCCCTGCACCACAAGAGAAATGAAGTGACGTGATTTCTATAGTCGTTTTTTTGAAGAGTCTTAAATTTTATACCCATTGAAAAATCAAAAGAAGTTGCAGTTTTATAAAAAGAAAAAATTATGGTCCACTTCTCCATTCCCTAACTTACTTCACTGCCCCCCAATCCCCCAAAAAATCTTACAATGTGCCTTTTATACTCTCTGTCTGCTTCTTCTTCTTAAATAGGGTCTCACTCTGTTGCCCGGGCTGGAGTGCAGTGGTACAATCACAGCTCACTGAAGCCTCAATCTCCCAGCCTCAAACTATCCTCCCACCTGAACCTCCTGAGTAGCTAGAAATACAGGTGTGCACCACCACACTTGAATAATTTTTTAATTTTTATTTGTATTTTTTTTTGTAGACATTAGGTCTCACTATATTGCCTGGGCTGGCCTTGAACTCCTGAACTCAAGCAATCCTCTTGCCTTAGCCTCCCAAAATGTAGGGATTACAGGAGTGAGCCACGACTCCTGGCCTCTTATTTCCTTTTATAATTTTCTTACCCCATCAGAAGAGTCCATTTTAGGAAGGTCTTTAGACTCCATAATTACAATCAAAACACAATCGATAACATTTATTTTCAAATCCTTTCTGATTCACTTTAGAATATTATGAAAATATGAATCTCGTAATTAGAACTCGTTTACTAGAAAAGTACTCCAAATAAACTAAGAGTAAACAACTCTGTTTTTCTCTTTATGACCTGCCTATTTGAAGTTATTATAACTAACATCCAGAGGCCAATGCCTCCTCCTCCAGGAAGCTTCCCATAATTTACTGTCTCCTCAACTCTTGACACACAGCACCTCTCCGAAAGACACACCCTGTAATTATCATATTTGAATCTGTTTTTAAAAATTATTTAAGTCTACTTTTGGGTATATTTTTTGTATTTATGTATTCGACAAATATCTATGGAGCACCTATTATGTGCCAGACCCTAGATCATGTTCTGGGAGCTCAGAGTATAGGATTGAAGAAGAATCCTATACATTCCTTGCCCTCATGGAGCTTATGTATCAGTACATTGCTTCATATTATAATAGTGCTATCTGTGTGATGGTAGAGGCTCTATCTCTCCATCTTTAGTTTCTAATGTTTTGCTTTGTGACACCTAATAAATTAATGTCCAATAAATACTAATGGTTGTTTGGCTTCCAGTGTAGTTTTTGCTGCCCACAGCCATTCACATTCTTCTGATAATAGTATCCCAGGTTTCTCTTGGGAAATTCACAGAAAAGCCTCATGGTTAAGTATTATTATCTGAAATTGCCTGTGCTAAAATCTTGGCATGGCTATTTACCATCTCTGGACTTTGCTCAAAGTGCCCAGCTTCTCAGTATCTCAGTTTTCTCATACATAACATGGTGCCATTGACAGAACCAGCTTCCTAGGGTTGTTATGAGCATTGAATGAGCTAATGCCTACTGCCTGTAAAGTGCTCAAGATGGTGCCAGACCATAGTGAAATGCTAAGTAACTTTCTTTATGATGATTATTAATTCCTTTTTTGGGGAGCAATTATTTTGGGGACAATCAATCTCCCCTTCCCAACTTTTTAAGAGCTGCACACGACTTTCCCAGGACTTTAAATCTTGGAGCTTTTTTATCCCATGGGCAGTGCCCTAATAATTCTCTTTTAGTTTCTGCTACTTAGGTCTCCAAGGTGCCCTGGTTTCTGACCTTTCCAAGGCTCGCTCTTCAGCCCCCTATGGCTTTCAAGAGCTATTATATACCCTTGCAATAAAATCTTTGTTTTCTTAAGTTAATCAGCATCTGTATCAGTTGCTTGCAACCAAAGAACCCTGAAGTTGATATAATACAATGGTTCGTTGTAACCTTCATCTGTGCAGTGAACAGCAGTTCTCCTCAGAAAGCTAGTGAGAGTTTTGCCTCATCTTAAATTTAGGGAGCAGATTATATAGCCAAAAAGTTGTAGTTGATACACTCTAGTGTTCTCTCCAGTATTAATAATTCCTTTTACTCTTTAGAATGTCTTAACCTTTGACTCTTAACATCACCCTGTCAAAAAAGATATCTGTGTTTATGTGAAGAAAAGTTTGCATAAAAGTTTTATTATGAAAAGTTTTTTTATTTATACCAAGATTTTAAAGAGTACTATGATGTTGGGATGTAGTCACTGTTTAGATTCACTTTTCCTACTGTCCATGGGAAAGGCAAGAGTGAGGCTGACCCAAGGCCCCATTGCCACCAGCTACATGTGAGATTGGCTGGGTTGTTACATCCATAATAGGCTGACCTGGTAATTTCAACTGATATGATGGTGAGGCTGGTACACTCTGTTTTCCTCACTTACTTCCCAGAAAGAAAATTTTCCCATGGTTAGGATTACTCTTAGGTTACTAATCTGTAGAACTCCAAGAGGTTATTTGTAAGGCAGAATTTAAGCGTCATGATCAAAATCTTTACATCTGGACAAGAGTTCCCAAAAGGGGTAATGATGATTTCACTGAATCTCTTAGCAGAGTAACAGGGAGGAATTGAGGAAAGACTGTGTATTAGTTTTCTACTGCTGCTGAATTAAATTACCAGAAAATTAGACTTAAGACAACACAAATTTGTTACCTTACTTCATATCTGCAAAGTCACTTTTGCCATGTAAGATAACACATTGAGAGGTCTTGGAATTAAGGTGTGAACATCTTTGTTAGGCCATCATCCAGCAAGTGTTCCACGGCAGACTATAAAGGGTTACTGAGGAAAAGGGAACCCCAAACAATTCACCAACCTGCAGCCCTACCCTTCATAATTTCCTGGATCACTACACTGAAGTGTCCCAAACAATCCAAATGTGTCTCCATGATTAAATACACACACACACACACACACGGAAAGAGAGAGAGAGAAAGGACATCTATGCAGCCATTGTCACATGGTCGTAGATCTTGATTTACTGGCATGCAGACAGTGAAGCATGTGGATTACCAGTCATCCTGTTCTGCATGCTCCCTTACAAGTAAAAATTATAAATCATGAGCATTTATCTAGAGAGAGAGAGAGAAGTCTGAAGAAAGGTCACCAATATGTGAAAACTTGCTTTTTCCTGTGTAGTATGAGTTTGAGTTATTTTTACGTTTCTGTTTTGTATTTTTTTCAGTTATTTCAATGTTTTAATAATATCTTTGTTTCATTAACAATATAACTTTTAAAAGGCAGAAAAAATGAGGTGGCAAAATAGCAGGACTCCAAGAGGTTATTTTTGACCTCTAAAAAGTGTGAAGAAAATTAAATTGCTATACATTGAGAGTCCTGGCATTGAGTAAATGGTGGGAAAATTGTTCCACTGAATGGCAAAAGAACAGATTTAAGGTGGGAGGCAATGCAGTGAAGGTCAGAGGGGTAGACAGAACTTTTTGCTCTTGATGCAGCATTACTCCAGGTGCTCAGAAGTGAGGGCAGAGAAAACACTTAGTGTTTTCTTTTTACACTTCTCCATCTATCGGTTGATGGACAGACAAGTCATTGGTCATTTAGGGGACAGGTTGAAGAGACAGTAGGGAATCAAGTGTGTAGAGTCCAGACAAAATAGCATGTATGTGATTTTGAACCAAATACAGCTTTTGCAAAACTTGGGAAAACCAATTTTCAGTGATGTGCATCATCTGGAGGCAATGGTAATGTCCACAAGCATGTCTACATCTGCCAGTCAACAGACAGGAAACAGATTAATAGGTGAATAGACTGGTTTCTGCATTTCATTTTAATGGTTATTTGTTCACTATATCATGGGTTATTGATAAAGCAGAAAACCATATTTTTGTACAAAAATCATCTGTTTTACTATCTTCAGATAGTATGTGACTACTAAGAAAAACCACAAATCATACAGAAAATAGGACAAAGAGCAACAGTAGGAAAACTCAGATTGGCATTGGTTCTAAGTTCTCAAGGATTTAGTCTTATCTAGTGGCATGTTAGATACACAGAGAGACAACTTTTAATGGTCATGTGAGACTCTCTGGGGCCCAATAACTCAGTGGCCACCTTTTCTGGAGAGTTCTGCTAACTAGACTGCACTTCACACCACACTACTCATGAGCATTGATTCAGTAGTTCATGTGATGCTACAGTTTAGATTCTGTACCTCTGCATATCCATCAAAGATGCCACAGCATATGCTGTGGCTTGGCTGCCATAGACCCTCCACAAACCATGGCAAAGTCTTTTTTTTCCTTCCTCCCATTCCCTTCTACCTCAACTAGCCTCATTATCACATTTGGCCTGAGTATATGTGAGGAGGTAGGGGACTAGCATCTCACTTGACATCATGCTTTTCTTTTTCCTTATACTTACCAAAGTTGTAACTATACATTTTTTGTGTGATTACTTTTTTTTAATATGTGCCTCCTTTACTAGATGATAGGTTCCACAAGGCAAGTAAATATGTTTGCTTGATCAGTGTCTCAGTCATTTTGTGCTGCTATAACAAATACCACAGATTAGGTAATTTAAAAAAAAAAGAAGTTTATTTTGCTCATGGTTCTGGAGTCTGGTAAGTCCATGATCACCACACTGTCATTTGGCAAAGGCCTTTGTGCTGTGACAGCCAATGGCAGAAATTGGAAGGCAAGAGAGGGTTAAGAGAGAGCAAGCAAGAGTGCATCCCACTCACTTTTACAACAATCATCTGCTCTTGTGGTAATGAACCCCCCTCCCATGAAAATGGCATTAATCTATCAATCCATGGTCTAATCACCTCTTAGTGGTCCCACTGCTTAATATTGTCACAATGGCAATCAAATTTCAACATGAGTTTTGGTGGGGACATTTAAACCATAAGAATCACCATTTTATATCTGGTACTTAACCTAATACTGGGCACCTTGTAGAAATTCAATAAATACGTCTTGATAAATAAAAGGTTGTCAAGGCAAAATGTGAATTATGCCTTCACCATAGTGTGGCATGGCAAAGACAGTTTAACTCACAGACTTCTTGACTTCCTTCTTCCCTGCTGGGGTGGTGGGGGGCATTTGTCTATGGGGAGATTATAGCTTCATAACTACATAAGAAATCCTTTCATTTTAGAGATAAGGAATTTCAGGTCAGAGAAGTTTAATTACTTATTGGAAGATCTAAGGAACTTGCTGCTGAGCCTACTTCATCAAGGATAGTGATGGAGTCAGTCAGGGATGGACTTGGCCCAAGAAGTAGGTCAACTTGGCTTTTAGACCAGGACTCCATTCATTAGATCCTGATGTTTCTGGCACAACATTAACCAAGAATCACATCGCAAGACTTCTTTTCTGATTGCATAGGCTAAGAAATTAATCTTAACAGTTTGAACAGATAATGATTAGATAAACCCAACTTGGAGAAGTTTATTAGAAAAGACTTGGCAGTGGAACAAATAACCTCCTCCTTAATCCCTAAAACCAGGCGACCATCAAGCTATACATCTTCAGTGATTAAGCTCTTCGGGCTGCAACATATAAACCTTCCCTTCTGCCTTTTTCTCCCGCTCTGTAGAGTGATTCATGTCTGTAGAGATGCTGCTGCTGCAAGGAAAATGTGAGCCTCTCTGATGACAGTTGTTGCAACAAGAAAAAGACAATTTTAGAATTATTGCTATTATCTCATGTGAGACATGCTGACAGCCTCTTTCCATCTTGCCACCATAATCCCATTAGATTTTACAAACTTTGCAAGGACAGCCTTGAGGCCATGCCTGAGATAAAGTACTTTCAGGAATGTTTCTTTTCTGCAGCTAGAATCATGCCTCATGTTTCAGGGGGTTTGTAAAAACAGATTCTGTCCATAAATGATAGAAAATCCTAGAATTGCAACAGGGTAGCAAAGGACTTCAGAAGTCATCAAATGATTTCCCCTTCCATGTATAGTGCATGTGAAGAAGAGGTTTTATGAAAATAAAAATGATAGATAATTAATTAATTAATAATGCCAAAGGTTTCCTGGGGAAAAGCAACTCTCTAACTTTCCTAATGAATCTCTTAGCCTATTCCAGAGCATTCTGGTGCATGCTATATGAGTAATTGTGAGCTATTGTAATTTTCTTCTGGCCCTTCTCACAAGGAAGTCTCTGCTACAACAAACAGTGACAAAAGCCTGGGCAATAATTTGTTGCTATCGATACTCCTACGCTCCAGTCTGTTAGCACAGTGTTTTTTATTTTAATTGGTGGGTGAATATGAACAGAACGAAAACCAAAAATTACATGATCATCTCAATAGATGCAGAAATAGCTTTTGATAAAATTTAACATTTTTCATGTCAAAACTCTTAACAAACTAGGCATTGAAGGAGCATACTTCAAAATAATAAGAGCCATCTATAAAAAACCCACAGCCAACATCATACTGAATGGGCAAAAGTTGGAAGAATTCCCCTTGAAAACTGGAACAAAATAAGGGTGCCTTCTCTCACCACTCCTATTCAACATAGTTCTGGAAGCCCTAGCCAGAGGAATCAGGCAAGAGAAAGAAATAAAAAGGCATACAAATAAGAAGAGAGGAAGTCAAACTGTCATTGTTTGCAGACGATAAGATTCTAAACCTAGAAAACCCCATAGTCTCTGCCTGAAAGCTCCTCGATCTGAACATGATTTCAGCAAAGTTTCAGAATACAAAATCAATGTATAACAATCACTAGCATTCCTATAGACTAACAACATCCAAGATGAGAGCCAAATAAAAAATGCAATACCATTTGCAGTAGCCACAAAAAGAATAAAATACCTAGGAATATAGCTAACCAAGGAGGCAAAAGACATCTACAATGAGAATGACAAAACACTGCTCAGAGAAATCAGAGATGATACAAACAAATGGAAAAACATTGCACGCTCATGGATAGGAAGAATAAATATTGTTAAAATGGCTGTACTGCCCAAAGCAATGTACAGATTCAATGCTATTACTATCAAACTACCAATTACATGATAGTTCTTCACAGAACTAAAAAAAAACGATTTTAAATTTCATATGGGACAAAAAAGAGCCTGAATAGACAAGGCAATCCTACATAAAAAGAACAAAGCTGGAGGCATCATGTTACCCAATTTCAAACTAAACTACTAGGCTACAGTAACCAAAACAGCATGTTACTGGTACAAAAACAGACACATAGACCAATAGAAGCAGAATAGAGAGCCCAGAAATAAGGCCGTACACCTACAGCCATCTGATCCTCGACAAAATTGACAAAAATAAGCATTGGGAAAGGACTCCCTACTCAATAAGTGGTGCTGGGATAACTAGCTAGCCATATGCAGGAGATTGAAACTGGACCTCTTCCTTACACCATTTACAAAAATTAACTCAAGATGGTTTAAAGGCTTAAATGTAAAACCCAAAACTATAAAAACCCTGGAAGATAACCTAGAAAATGCCATTTTGGACACAAGACTTGGCAAAGACTTCACGAAAAGATGCCAAAAGCATTTGCAACAAAAACAAAAATTGACAAATGGGACCTAATTAAACTAGAGTTTCTGCACAGCAAAACAAGATATCAACAGAATAAACAGACAACCTACAGAAAAGGGTGAAATATTTGCAAACTATGCATCTAACAAAGGTTTAATATCCAAAATCTATAAGAAACTTAAACAAATTTATCAGAGAAAACAACCCCATTAAAAAGTGAGCAAAGGACATGAACAGACAGTTTTCAAAAGAAGCATACATGTGGCCAACAATCATATGAAAAATAAGCTCAACATCACTGATCATTAGAGAGGTGCAAATCAAAACTACAATTAGATACTATCTCACTTCAGTCAGAAGGGCTATTATTAAACAGTAAAAAAAAATAACAGATTGTGGAAAAAAGGGAATGCTTATACACTGTTAGTGGGAGTTCAACCATTGTGGAAAGCAGTACAGCAATTCCTCAAAGAGCTAAGCAAAGCTACCGTTTGACCCCGCAATCCCATTGCTGGGTATATACTTAAAGGAATATAAATCATTCTGCCATAAAGACACATGCACATGAATGTTCACTGCAGCACTAGTCACAATAGCAAAGTCATGGAATCAACCTGAATGCCCATCAATGACAGACTGGATAAAGAAAATATGGTACATATACACTATGGAATACTATGCAGCCACAAAAAATGAGGTCATATCTTTTGTGGGAACATAGATGCAGCTGGAGGCCATTATATTTAGTAAACTAATGCAGGAACAAAAAAACAAATACTGCGTGTTCTCACAGCAGGAGCTGAATGATGACAATTCATGAACATAAAGAAGGGAACAGCAGCAGACACTGAGGTCTACTTGAGGATGGAATGTGGGAAGAGGGAGAGGAGCAGACAAAATAACTATTGGAAACTAGGCTTAATACCTGAGTGATGAAATAATCTGTTCAACAAACCCCAACAGGAGTTTACCTATATAACAAACCTTCACATGTACTCCAAACCTGAAGTAAAAGTTAAAAAAGAATAAGGCCGGGTGCAGTGGCTCATGCCTGTAATCCCAGCACTTTGGGAGGCTGAGGCGGGTGGATCAGAAGGTCAGGAGATCAAGACCATCCTGGCTAACATGGTGAAACCCTGTCTCTGTTAAAAATACAAAAAAAAAAAAAAAAAAAAAATTAGCCAGGCGTGGTGGTGGGCACCTGTAGTCCCAGCTACTTGGGAGGCTGAGGCAGGAGAATGATGTGAACTCGGGAGTTGGAGCTTGCAGTGAGCTGAGATGGCGCCACTGCACTCCAGCCTGGGTGACAGAGCGAAACTCCATCTCAAAAAAAAAAAAAGTATATGTGGGACATACATACCATGGAATATTAAGCAGCCATAAAAAAGAATGAGATTGTGTCCTTTCCAGCAACATGGATAGAACCGGAGGCCAAGCAAACTAACACAGGAAGAGAAGATCAAATACTGCCTGTTCTCACTTATAAGTGGGAGCTAAACATTGAGTACACATGGACACAAAGAAGAGAACAACAGATACCAGGGCCTACTTGAGGGTGGGAGGGGTGGGAGGAGGATAAGGATTGAAAACCTACCTATCATATACTATGCTTATTACCTAGGTCACAAATAATCTGCACACCAAACCCCCGAGACACACAATTTACCTATATAATAATCCTGCACATGTATCCCTAAACCTAAATCAAAGTTAAAAGAAAAAAAAAGGAAAAAAGTGTTCTCTGCCCTAGCAGAGCTTACAACTTAACCATTAATGTTAGACCACCTGCATACAATGTTGAAGAGCAATGACTTCTTTATCGTAGCTGATTTTGCAGTGTTAACTCTATTGCGATGCTAGATAAGTCTCTGAACATATTGAAAAAAAATTCATGGGTGAATGTCATGTTTCAGAACATATATATATATCTGTAACTAATATATCTCTAACTAGTATTTATGTTAGAGATCCACAGAATTTAATAATGGGATAAAGAGCCACGTTATACACATAAATACAATGAAGTCTTAGTTATTTGATGGCTTATGTCCTTTTATTTGTATAATTGTCCCTAGTGTTTGTCCTGTTGCTCAATGTCTCACTACTTGGTTAGTTTTAGGTATTCTAATAGGAGTGAAGAATGAAAGAGAAACATAGGGTGACTTTAAAAAAATTTTTTTTTTTTTTTTTTTTTTTTTTTTTTTTGGTGAGATGGAGATTCACTCTTGTTGTCCAGGCTAGAGTGCAATGGCGCGATCTCAACTCACTGCATTCTCCACCTCCCGGGTTCAAGCGATTCTCCTGCCTCAGCCTCCTGAGTAACTGAGATTACAGGCGTGCACCACCACTCCTGGCTAATTTTTGTATTTGTAGTAGAGACGGGGTTTCACCATGTTACCCAGGCTGATCTTGAACTCCTGACCTCAGGTGATCTGCCTGCCTTGGCCTCCCAAAGTGCTGAGATTACAGGCGTGAGCCACTGCACCCAGCCAACTTTTTAAATTTTATTTATGTAATCTTTATCACTTTCCTGGAGAGTGCTTACTTATGTCCAAGGAAGCTGGTATGTGCTGACAAGATCATGAGAGAAAAAAGTGAGGAAAAAATATCCAAAAGCTTGCAATATAGTAACATTAACACAAAGCAGCTAAGAGTAATGTAGATAGTCACAGTCATTTCCGGCTGGGCTGAATTGTTATAGAAAATGGAATTAGAGCTGAGCATTAGAAGCATATTACATGCCTATGGAATAAAATCAAAAGGAGAAAAAGTCCTATAGAATGTTTGGCGGTGATGGTGGTAGACAGGAGGGTGGTAGTTTAGGTGGTGATGGTAGCAGGAAGGGTGGCCCATGATGATAGTAATGGCAGCTGTAGTGATGGCGGTGATAATGGTAGTGGTGGGGAGGGTAGTGATGAGGGTGTGATGGTGGCGGTGTTTATAGTGGTGGTGGTGTTGTAGTGGTGGTTGGGAGGGGGGCTGTAGACTGGAAGTAAGGACAGTGAATACAGTTGTAGGGAGAGAGCTGCCAGCAGTGACAATGATGGTATTATTGTGAGGGTAGTAGGGAGGCTGCTTAGGGGACTGTTTCTTTTCCAGTGACATTTCCAATTGTCTATAGATATTTATCATCAAATGACAAAAGACAGAAAGAGACCCCTGCCATCCCTAAGGGAAATTCACTTTTGTTTACCCTGTCCCAGGACCTCATTTCACAACACAGTCCCACTTTGCAACGAATGTCTTTGTGCTATGAGTCAGACACATCCTCTTTCTTCAGTAAACGTTCTACAATGCTGGTTTGCAGTTCCAAGTACCAATAAATGGTAACAACAGATGGATATACCTTACCAGTAGATAGAGCAGACCCTTACTTGGCACGAAAATATTCTTTCTGGTTGAATGTAATGCTGATTGTTTTGTGACTAGATTACTAGGAAAAGGGAGCTTTCGAAGTGCGATTAGCTTCATTGCCAATATATTTTTAAAATTCTTACAAAAAAGACATTACCTAAGTTCTTTGTCAGTTCAGAAAGAACAGTGTTTAATCCAAAATGTGCAGAGTGATGCCAAGGAAAATGTTCCCAATGGAGACTGGGGCTGCATTGGCTCCACATCTTTACTGAACTCAAATGTGGAACATGGTGTATTTCATTCTAGGTGGGAACAAAAAGCATGTTCCTTGCATAGTGAAAGCTGTTCTCTCTCTGCCTCCGTTTCTTTCCTTCTCATTTTATCAAGTATTTAACATCTGTTTATTTCTAATCCCTATTGTTTAATGCAGGTTCTCCCAGAAGAAAAAATGCCCAACACAATATTTTCTAGCAATTGTCATTTGAATGACTGTAATAAAAGGATCAAAGTTTATTTGCCGTCTAGTCTCTCCTCTTTAGATCCATGGCTGTGTGCAGGAGGTGTTGCTGACATATTTCCAACAGCAACATCTGGCTCTCTGGCAGCCTGCTCTGCTAACTGTGCTGACCCATCGATGGCTCTAGAACTGTTCAGAAAACTCTGTATGGGTTGGCTGGAATATGTGGAGACCATTGGGTTTTTTGTTCATCCTCCAGGGTACTATTTTTCTGTCAGTCACATTTCATTCTGAGGAATTTACTGTACTTGTCTGTGTCTATTTGAAATGAATAAGGAAACTCCTCATTAAAGATTGGGATTTATATGGCCCAAATGGGAGTATTCCCAGTGCTGTATTTAGGATGGTAGAGGAGCCATGCTATTGGTTGAATTCCCGTTAAAATACTGATTTTCCCTGAGATGGTCTCTGGGTGTTACACATTCAAAAAGAAGCCAAGATGAATGTGGTTAGTTTGTTTGTTTTGTTCAGGGGATGATTTGGGGATATGTGGAATGCTCACTAATATAAATTAAAGTTTTAGGGATTTATGTCAAAGTTTTCAAGGAAGAAAGCTCTTGATGGAGAAACAAAGTAGGGCTGAAATCTGGTGGAAAGGAACCAGATAGTATTAACAAGGAAAGAGGAAGGAAGTTGGGCTATGAAGCCAGATATATTAATTGAAGTTTGAAAAAAAAAATGTTTTCTTGGATTCATGTGGAAAGGGAGGAAATAGTACTGAAGCTACAGTATGTTTCACTTCATGTACAGGTTTATGACATTAGTATTCATTATTATAATAGTACCAACACTATATAGAGCTTGCTATATGCCAGGTTCTGTTCTAAGCAAGTTTAATACATTAACTCATTTGATCCTCACCAGCAAACATATGAGATAGAAACTGTTTTATTACCCCCATCTTATGGATGGTGAAACTGAAACAGAGAGTTTGAGTAACTTGCCCAAGACATAAAGATGGCAAATGGTAGAGTTGATATTTAAAGTCAGTCAATTTAGCCTCAGAGTCTGTTTCCTAATACTCTGGGGCGGGGCTGGGGGTGATCTATGCAATGATGAAGTTTTTATGTAGAAATTCTTTACCCATGTGAATATAAATTGAGACTGATAGATTCATTTTAATGCAAAGCAAGTAATGAGATGGAACTTTCTAGGTTGCAGACATTGGGCCACAACTATAGCTATCTTCCCTGCTCCCAGGGGAAGTTACTTAATTGGCATGGAAAGGGGAGATGGCTTGGATAGTATCACATTAGAGCCAAAGATTTTGATGTGATAAACAAAGGAAATATTGCTCTGTCACAGTTTGTATTAAAGCTTGCCTAATGTCTAGAAATGAATGGCTCTGCCACCCACTGCCTCATTAAAGGTCAACACTGCTTTATCTGTCAATTGATAAAGTGATTATTGAAGTCTTCAAACAAATGACTACATGTGCTGATTACTTATTTCTGAAATGGTTGCAATACCTAAACGAGGAGCGGATGATGGTTGATAAAATTTGTAAAGTCCTCTAAGGCTTTCAGATAACAGGCCTGGTAGAAGTGCAAGTATGATTCTCACTTGCATTCCAGCCAGATGTAACAAAAGTCCTGAGCATCATAAACCTGCAGACAGAAGGAGTTCGGGGGAAAATAGAGGCTTGCTCATAAGCCAGCTGTGCTGAGGGCTGGACTCCAGCTTCCAATCATGGGTGTGCAGCCCAGAGAATGTTGGCTGCCTCGGGGGCCAGCTGGCACATATGGGGACTGTGCTCCTGGAAATCCTGAAATGTCTGTCCGGGACTCCAGTGAATAGAATTTTGGTTAATGGAGGAGCAATCTCATCAGCCAGATTTCAGTCAAGCTGTTTTTTAAAGGCTTGTTAACTTCAACACGTGACCAATGGGGCTAATAATACCTGCCTCACAGGGTTATTGAGAGGCTTCAGTTAAATAATTGATACAAAGCACTTAGCACAAAGACTGGCCCATGCTAAGAACTCAATAACTGGGTTGCTGTGGGGGTTGTTTTAAGTTCCTTTTCCAAGATCCCATGCCCTTGATGCTCCTTCACCTTCTGATCCATTTCATCTTCATGCTGTATGACTGTGACAACAAGGGCTAGATTCCCACCCGGGGAGTTAACGGTGATTACAGCATGTTGACAGAGATGTGTAGCCTTACACTCATGCATAGCTTCCTTGACAGCAGTGATGGTGGTTTCTTACCACAAACCCTATGAGACCAAAGCCATTACAGCCTCTGACTCTGGAAAGGCAGTGGGGCAAGCATTTCCCCAGAAATGCCCTCTACCTCCATGGCAGCCACCTTGGGCAGCCAGAAGAAACATCTCTCCTTTCCAAGAACTTTGTGAGTGATGTTTAGTCCCATGACCAGACTCTTCACTGGTGCCAAAGCAGACTGGCGTGGCCAGCCACCCGGACTCCTGCTGGTTGCTGACTGATGGACACAGCACCTGAATTCCTCAGATTTTGCTGGAGTTTACTCAGGCCAGCCTGGGTCAGAGGACAAACCAAGAGGAGTTAATAAGGCTCAAAACTCAGCAGAACTGGTGTGTCTGCTGCTTTTAGGTCCAGCAATTCCTCATTGTCCCCAAATTCTCTTTACCCTAGTGACCTAAAGAGACAGCAATGCTTTTCTCTTTTTTCTTTCATTAAAATTTGACCCTCATTCAACTAGTTCTTCTATAAAGATGGTGACAAAGAGCCCCTGGCAATCGCAAGGTAGCCTGTATAATCTAAATAATAACAATCTTCAATATAAAGGAGGTAAAATTTGGAGGCAAAACATGAAGTAAACTTGATTCTTTGGCAAATCTATTGAGGAGTCAAAATTCTGCCTTATAAAAACAATTTAAACTCCACCTAATACTGCTTCAGTCCTGTCCTGGCAGTTTTCTTAATGGCTTAAGCATAGGCACTGTTCATCTTTGGTCAAAATAGTGGTTGTGGAGTTCAAAATGAAGTACATATTATTGTTTTGTTGATAATGTTCTATGTCCTACAATTACGATAAGAACAAATTAGACTTACTCCTTTAAGTAAAGGTCAGATCCAAAGTGATGTGACAAAGAGTAACAGCTCTGCATTTTCAGCATTTCCAAAATGAACCATCTGTCTATAACCCTATCTGGATGGAGACCAGCAGGTTCTGGGAAGAATATTAACCTGAATTTGTTGCAGGCTTGTTTCTCAAACTCTTTATAAACACTTCCCCATATGTGCTGCCAAAGCTTTGCATTTAATGAATCATCCAAATCTTTTTGCCATATATCCTGTGTAGCTATTGAGGATGGAATGCATGTCCCCGATATCTGAAGAGAAATGAGAGCAATGCCTATGATGCCAAGCAAAATTCCCTCGTAAGATAATCCTATTAGAATGTTCATTTTGATTTTTTAAAATACTGAGTGCTGTATTGTGGAGAGTTATTGTAGATCATATTGCCTAGTAATTTCCAAGGGACCATTTTATCTACTTGATACATTGTCTTTACTCTTATTAAGCGTAAAGGAAGTGCAAATTGTTGCTTAAGCACTTGAATTCTTGCTTCATGGTCTTTTGCATTCTTGGTTACTTTTATTTTATTTTATGAAGAGTTTAGCAGTAAAGAACAGAGGTTAAATAAACATACAGTTTTGGAGTCAAACATGTTGTATTTCATGTTCAAATTCTGCCTCTGAATAGTTTTATGAACAGGCAAATTACTTAATATCTCTGTACCTCAGTTTCCCCATCTCTCCCCTGGGAAGTGACACTACTCTCTACCTCTTTGTGGTTACTGTAAATATAAAACAAGGTAATAGATAATAAGCTTTCATCCTAGTGGTTGAGGAATGACATGTGTAAACTATTACTATTGTCTAATTAGTCACTATTTGAGTGCCACGACTGTCTGAGAAATTTAGGAGCTAAAAGAGGTTATAGGAAAAACATACCTCCAACTGAAAGCCTTAACAACCATGTGTATAGTACCAAACAACAGCACTTCTTTGTAACATGAAGAAAGGGAATAGTGTCCTTATAAAAGAGGACACAGAGAGTCAGATTGACCCTTCCACTATGTGAGGACACAGCAATAAGGCATCCTCCTTCTCAGCCTCCATAACTGTGAGACATAAATTTCTGTTGTTTAGAAAGTGCCCACCTTATGATATTTTGCTATAGTAGTCTGAAAGAACTGTCAGGACCCTTAAATCAAACTGCCAACCCTACTTTTAAATCCAGGGTTTCCTCAATCATATTCCAGAAGTTGCTATTACAAATAATAATACGTCCTTCAAAATTTAGTGTTTAGCATCCTGCTTTTCAACAATCATCTCTTACATTTACATAATTAATGTGTACTCCTTAACAGCCCAACAATTCTTCAGCCCTACCAGGATTTCCTATCCAATGACCTTAACAATTTTTCAGTGTTTACCATCTGTCTATGTCCTCATTTTCCTCCTTACCCAGTTGCAGACTCCACTCCTTGCATTTAACCTCAACAATCTGCTCCCAGGGCTATCCTAACTGTGGAAAAACTCATGGACCTGAGGTGGAGAATATGGTGGGAGAAAAACAGACAACCTTGTTGACTGCCTCTTTGAAATTCGTGATCACATACCTTAACCTAATCTTTACAATGGTCCTTTGATCACAAGAACCAGCTTCTTACTGCCTTTCTGATCATCTCCCACTGTTCTCCCTCAACACCAGCTGCAAGGAACTCCTGGATGCCCCTAAAACATAGCAAGCATGTTCCCGTTTCTGGTGCTTTCACTGCTATTTCTCCCGCCTAGAATGTTCTTAGTCACATGACCTCCCTCCCCACGCTCGTCCCAATTTGTTTATATGCCTCTCTGAATACCAGAGAAGTCTACCTTGGCTGTTTTGTCTCAAGTATCACTTTTGGCCATGCTATATTTCCTTACCTGCTATGTTTTTTTCTCAATAGCATTTACCACATAATAGTATATATTTGTTTATTTTAATAAATTTATTACCTCTCTTACCCCATTGAAAAGTGGTCTATGTAAACAGTGCTATGTTTTGTTAATTGCTATTCCAGTATTTGTTGAGCATATACTAGGTATTTAAAACTGTTTGATGAATACATGGATGACTGCATGAAATTCCTGGGGCCATAACTGATGTGACAATAAAATTCATGGTTTCAAATTTGAATTTCTGGTCGATATACATGTAATTATCAGCCTACAGAGATAACTGCTGAGAATGTAATTTGCCCAACTCATTTACACAGTCCTTTTATATACTAAGTGAAAAACTAACACCAACGGCTTGTATTTACTGCACAGGTATTTGAGAATATGAGAACACATTGGGGACAGATTGAGAAAAGTAGATCCTAAGTTTTAAAGTTCTTTTTTTATACTGCAACTAACTTACAATCATAGAGCGTTATTCAGATCTCTCTTCACCTCCACCTTACACTTTCACTAATTCCTTTGCACCCCTCCCAGAGGTAATCCATAGCAACATTTTGCTGTATATTTTCATAAAACTCTCCTCTTTCTATGCATTCACATACACAAATCTGTATTTTTTTAAAAAATTATATAATTTGTTATGCTCAAAGAATTAGTCCATGATTGCTTTTTCCACTTAATAATATGTAAGATAAATGTTTACATCAGTTCTTACATATTGACCTCATTGTGTTTAATAGCTGCATAGTCTAAGATTTCATAGAATTAATGTATCATAATTTATTTACCTACTTATTCTCCTATGCTGATTTTTACTCTTGAGGCTCTTGACTTTCCTGTTTGCATTTCTGCTCTTTCTCTGAGCCCAATCATAAGGAACCAGGAAACAGCAATAAAGAAGCAGAGCCCCTAGCTTTTCCTTGGCAGGCCGTGCCAACAGAGTTAACTGAGGCATGGTTCCTTCCTTAAGAAACTCACATTCCCTTAAAGACAGAGACACATCAGCCAATAATTACAATAAAAAGTGATACATGCTGTGATGAAATTCTGCTCAAAAAGATATTAACTCCCAGTAGAAGAAGAGTTTTTTTCTGCTTTGGTAGACTTGGGACATTTTCAGAAAGGTGACATTTGGTCTATACCTGATAATGTTAAATGGGGTGGGGTGAGATGAAAAGGGAAGGGCCTTGGCATGTGTGAGAGGAAAAGGGATATGAAGAAAAGGGAACTAACTTTCTGATATTCACAATTTGAGCCCATGTTTTAAGAAATTATTGAGGCTCTTTCTGTTGAGCCATTTAGGGCAATTACAAACAAGAGAAAGAAAAAAGAGAGGAGAATAGACAGTGCATGGGGTTGGGGTGGAGGCAGAGAAAGATTAAGGTAGAAACCAGAGAGGAGGGGAGCTGTATGCTCCACCCCAGGCTGGGAGAGGCTCTTAGAGTGAGAGCCTTTGCCCAGGAAAGGGAGAGGGTATTTTACCCTTGCAGAGGACAGACACTGTGTTTTTTTCCTGTTGTGTCCCTTACCATGTCTAGTACGGATGTTTTTAAGTATCAGGAAGATGTAATATGTGGGTAAGATTATGGGTGCTACAGCCAGTCAAATTTGGGTTCAAAGCCAGATTCTGCTAATTTTTACCAGTGAGACCTGGACAAATTACTTTACCTTTATGAGTCCTCAGTTTTTAATCTGTCTGGAAGAGCTTATAATACCTTCTGCATAGTTGTGAAGAATAAATTAGATAATAAATGTAAACCAATTAGCCCGATGTCTGCTATCTTATCAGTGTATAATTATTACTATAAATTACTTGCTGATTTTTAAAAAAGAGACAGGGTCTCGCTATGTTGCCCAGGCTGGACTCAGACTCCTGGGCTCAAGCTATTCTCTGGCCTCAGTCTCCCAAGTAGCTGGAACTACAGGTGCATCACTATGATTGGCTTATTGCTAAACATTTTAAAAATAAAAAAATAACATGCTCATCAAGAAAGATGATTCGTTGTCAGAGTTCTTTTCAGTTTTAACATGTTGACATCTCAAATAATGATATGGGAAGTAGAGTTGCTTAGGTATGTAAAACGGCATTTCGCCATCTGCAGGAAAGAACTAAATTACCTTCCGGCTTTGTAAGTGAGTTCTGTTCACAAGCCATTAAGAGGTAACTTGTGGTTTATATCACAGGTGACATCAGGGATGAAGGTAGGGGACTCAAGGGCCTCTCCAGCTGCTGACGGCTGACCTGAGAGACAGAAACCAGGATATCTTTCATTCTGATGAACATAGAAAATGAACAATCTTTATATTGTAAGCCTAAACACAAGTGCTTTAATAATGTATGAAACATAGTAATAGGAAACAAAAACAAAACAAAAGAAAAAAAAGGAAGTCCCATGCTTTCCCCTAAAGATCGGCCTTAGACAAATGTTTTTCACAGCACTTCCTCTTCTCACTCCCACCTTCCATTCCAGAGCAGCTAATATTGTTTATTCTTTTATTCCTATGACCACCCATAGGAGAAAGATATTCAGGAAATAGTTTTCCCTGCAGATGGCTGAGTAGCAGAGAGTAATAGCCGTCCCATCAGCATCTAATTTCTGCTTTCATCCAGAAGAGACTGTTTTAGCAACCACTTTGTTAACAATGAAACAAAAGGACATTTGTAAAAAAACAAAAAACAAAACAAAATAAACCACTAACTAATAAGTAGGGGAAAAATATCAGTCACTATCTCTTTCTTAAAGAGTCCTCTCTATTGAGAAAGGACTCTCTGCCTTCATGGAGTTTTTATTCTCTTCTGTGAATCGTTTCTACCTCCCAGATTGTAGTATTTGTTAGTAATTACCTTCCCAACTCCTTTTTGCTCAATAGTACAAAGAATACAAGTCATAGAGATTGTACTTTAATTATAAAGAAGCAAAAAGGCCTGTAACTTTCATAATAGTTTGAGTAATAATTAAGTTGACCAACTCATTCTTATTTGCCAAGGGCTTCCCTGGATTTAGCACCATAAATCCCATGCCCAGGAAACCTTTGTGGCAAACCAAGATGATTGGTCACACTAACTGAGGTGGTTTCTATACCTGCATAGGAATAGGCTCTTCGTGAACAACAACAATCATTGAAACAACAATAATTGAAACCTGTCTGGTTACTGAAAACCAACTACTTAATTGTCTTATATGGATACCTTCACAAGAACACCTTGAGGGGAGTAGTGATATTTTACT
This sequence comes from Gorilla gorilla gorilla, assembly GCF_029281585.2. Lineage (NCBI taxonomy): Eukaryota > Metazoa > Chordata > Mammalia > Primates > Hominidae > Gorilla > Gorilla gorilla. The sequence continues at coordinate 132,661,863 of NC_073228.2, forward strand.
TCTGTTTCTATACAGAAAGGAAGATGGATTTTTCAACAGTTAGGTATTTTCCACCAAACCACACAGGTACTAAGAGGTAAAGGTAAGATTTGAACCCAAGCAGACTAATTACATTTGTTCAGCTACTACACCACGCCGCTCTCTGTTGCAATGCTCCCTTCTGACAAAAGCAGTCACAGGCAGCTCATAGCCATAGTCACCATGATGTGTTAATTTCAACTGTGCCTTCCTGGTAAAAGCTGATTCCACCAAAAACGAGGGCCTGAGACAGAAACCAGTGGTCCAACAGGACATTTGTTATGGGAGTTCTCTGCTAATAACTGGCTGCTTCTTTACTTTGCTTTGTATCCTTTGCACCTGAGGTAAACTGAGTATATCATTCTTCCTTGCTCATTTATAGCAAGGAATAAGCATGCTTCACTCTTAACAGTATTCACAGCTTCCACCACTGCCTCCTTAGCAAGCCTAAATGAGCACTGCATACTGATTGTGGTTTTGATTATTCCATTTGTGCTTCGTCCCACTGACCTACATGGAGCTGTAGCAGTGTTCACATCATATGGTTCATTATGTAACTGAATTTAGTGTTCATGATATTTGTAGCCAGGAAAAAACATTCCATGTGGTGAGCCAAATGAAGCTATTCTTCTAGTATGAAGTGGGGAAGTTGATGAGTCTGAAGACAGGACTTTTTTATTTTGATTAAGAGGGATGATTTGCTTTTGGGGGACATGGCCTTGGGCCAGGAATCACTGTTGTAAAACATTTGAAAGGATGAAGACACTTGGATGAAGAATTCAACAGTGCTCTCAATGTGTCCCTGCGTACTTCTATTTAGAGAGTGTAATTGGCTACAGGAGAGAAAAAAATATAACTTTAAAAATATAATCTCTTAAGCCCTAGGGAAGTGCATTAGCCAGATGCCATATCACATGGGCTGGCACTTCTAGTTCTGTGATTTTTACTTTACACCAAGGTATGCCAGGACCATGAGAAAGAGACTCAGTAACGGTAACATCAGGAAATATAATAGGACATATTTGTAGTTTGGATTGATGAGTCTCTAAGGGAACTAGGGGAGTAGTTCACATAAATGCTAAATAGTAAGACCTTTTCTGTAAATAGAACATCAGTGTAATAGTATGTAGTTCATTCAAGCAGCCAGGCTAGGGACTATGTTGAAATTACATTAAAGCAAGATGGGTTCCCTCTACTTCGCTAAGCATCAGAAGTGCAAAGTAAGAGTCCTTACAGTGGAGACAAATTTATACATTGCTATAGAATTTGATACAAGTGTGTTCTTTTAAAGAACATAATCAATAAAACATAAAATCTAAAATCATTTTGAAAAAGCGAACGGAACAAGTTTTTAAGCTCTAAATCAAATTGGTAATTAAATTGCCACTGGGCAATATTTATGAAAGGAAAGTAAGTATGAATGATGGTAAGTAAAGTGACTTTGAACATCACATAGAATATTACAGAAGGAGTCGTAATGAAGCACAGTGCGAATACACTGGGGAAGCCACTTTTTATAAGAGTAGTAAATTGCACTTTGGTGGACAGAGAAAAACATAAAATAAGTCCCCTTGTTAAACTCTTTTAAACTAATAAACAGGATGTGTGGTGCATGGTACTGTGAAAGCAGGCAAGTGTCCAGTGAAAACAGAAGAGAGGAAATACTGCCTACATGAAATGAAATGCAAGGATCTGGCTGGTTGGAAGTAACGTGTTATTCATATTTGTACCTAAGCTGTAATTGCCAATACTGGACATTTTCTGTCATTATATCAGTGACACTTGAAACAGAATAGATGATATGCTTAGAGAACCTGGGCAGAATTAATATACCTGAGAGATAAATTTTAATGTGGAAGAAATATGTGTGATAGTCTGGAAGCAAGCAGATAAAATAACACACTAGCCACAAAACTTTTTATACTTCAGTCACTTGTTCTTTAAAAGCATGTTCATTAGGAATGTTTACTTTTAAGAAGCATCCTCAGTTCCGATGAATAAAATGGGCAGATGGGAAAATCTCTAGATATAGTAAATAAATTTTTTAAAACCCCACTTTAACCTAAATATTTAGATAATTGAGGAAAATAAGGTTTTATCTATTTTAAAGTTATTTATAGAATGGTTTCGACCTTCCATTTCAAGTGTTTACATCAAACTTAAATAAATCATTTCATCATTTTTGTTTCTCTGATTAAAAAAATGCTTATTCATCTAAACTCATGGTATCCTTAATGTTGAGAAGACACTTGATGATAAGGCTTCTCAGGGTAAAATCTGATGTTTCAATACATGTATATGTTGTGTAATGGTCAAATCAGGGTGTGTACATTGTCCGTCACCTCATGCATTTATCAATTCTTTGTGGTGAGAACACAAAATTATATTCCATAAATATATATAATTACAATGTACCATTTAAAAATAATAATATTTAAAAAGAAACCTTCTCAAGGGAGTTGCAGTGTGTTTGCAAAACATGATAATAAGCAACAAGGACACATGTTAGTTTAGCAAACAATTTTGTCCACTCATTTGATTGTGAACAAACTTTTGGATCAGAAAGCTCTTTACAATAAACTGCAGAGACTAATTTGAAGGAAATACTTGGTGGTATTTCCCTTGGTCAAAAGGATGTTGTTAAAAACAAAAAAGTTTCCATATTTTCTGACCATAGTGGAAACATCATTGAGAGCATGAGAAAGAAGGAAAAGGATCAGACCTACCTGGGCTCAGATTCTGGGTCTCCCGGTTATCAGCTAGATCTTTGATAAGTTTTATAATATCTGAGCTTTGTTTCCTTGTATGTACAGTGCTACTGAGAATTCACATTTGTAGTGGTTTGTGGTTTTGGTTGATAAGCTGACCGATGACGGAGTGCTGTGAGGTTTGGCAATCCTGACCACTAGTCCTGACTACAGGACAGCTGATATATTATTATGCATTGCATTCGTAAGTACATTAGTGTTCATTACATCCCTGCGAGCATCTTCTGCTTAATTATGAGATTCTTCTCAGTTTACCTAGCTTCTCTACTACCATTCTGATTCCTTTAACTCTGCTCCAGGGTGCAGGCAGTGAGTGAGGCCATAGGGAATTTCACGGAGCCAGATCCAGGTCTGCGGACTAGCCATTTTCCCATTTTCAGTCTAGTCCTAAGCATCATCCCAACATACTCTACAATCAAAAGAAGGATTGTCATTGTGATTAGTACTTAAATCCTAAAAGACAGATCATTTTGGGGGTGGTAGGGTGTGCAGGAAAGTATCAGCATTACCTTTCAATCTGTGCTAAGATGTATCAATGCATATTAATTTATTCAAAGAAATATATATTGGGCTTTTATTTTCTTCTCATCACTTTAAATGATTCAGAAAAGAAGAAAACAGACATGGCCTTTGCCCACACAGAGTTTATATCGTCTAGCTGAGAAAAGAGACATTAAAGAAACAAAGAATAATATAACTATAGCAACAAGGACAAAGAAGTGTTGATAGAAAGCTTGTTACTCTTTGGAAGATAACTGTTGTTATTTAGGAAATTGTCTTGATGTTTTTTCTGGGGATCAAACAGGGGATTCATATGACATAGCTAAGATGAACTAGGTAGATCCAAAATTAGAAATAACTTCCCTGACATATTAAAGTTGGAACAATTTCAAATTTTGTGGGGCAGATGGGGAAAGAGCAGTTTAGGGACCCAAGAGAGAAAAGGAGACAGCATGAGACATCTAACAACATGGCAAGATGCTGGGAAATACTCACGAGGAAAATTAGCCAGTCAGAAATTCCAGAACACATCATACAGAGTAAAGGAAAAGGATCTTACCATTGAAATGTGAATCTTACTTTTCCCACTCAGCGTCCAATTATAGTAACAGCCTTCAGGCGTCTACTTGGAACTTTTTTCTGCCTTAATGCACATGACATTTGTCTCCCACTTGGCAGTCCATTATCATTGTGTTAGACTTCAACTGCCTTTGAAAAGACCCATCTGAGTTGGCACTTTTATGGACCCAGCTTTCTTTTGGACTCAGTTAAACCGAAGGATGGTACCTCCTCTTTAGGTACTTAAAACATTGCTCATGTTGGACACCAATCTCAGTGCCCTTGAGAAGTGTATACCCCTCTGTGCTTTTAATTAGATATTGCTTTTTTTTTTTTTTTTTTTTGCCTCAGAAAGAGCCTTTCTTGACTTCCCTTCAAATAGTTGTTCCCCCTCCAATAATCTTTTATTTTGTCTCAAAATTCTTAGGGAAAGTCTTACTAATGAGGACATGAGATTTGCCCATCATTGGGGTGGCATTTTCTTTATATACATATCTTTACTACATATCTACCAGAAATGGAAAATTAATCTCAGACACTTAAAATTTCTGAATATTTGAAATTCTCCCCAACTCCTTGACTAAGTCTCACATGCATGGTATTATGACAAAATTCAAAGAATGTAAATTTTGCAACTCTTATAAATATATAGAATTTAAAAACCTATAAAATCATATTATTCATTATTAAAGGAAAGATTATTGAGGCCCTCAAGATCCACAAAGTCAATTTTGGAAATGTTACTTAGCCTATATTTTACATTCAAACATGCCAAACATATTTGAGATTTTTAGAGGATTATATCTCAAAATTTTTACACAATTTTGAAAGTTAGGAACTAAATTCTAGTTACGTAATACATGTGAAAAAAGGGTAACCCTACAAGACTAAATCATTTGGAGTCATCACAAATGTAAGTGTTACGGATGTATGATATGGAATGATTGAAATTACACAAGAGAGCCTGATCTATAAGGCAGTGTCAGGGCAAGTTTATCTGAAGAAGTGAATTTTAAACAGGGAATCTTACATTGCCATTACAACTAAGAATTAAGCCAGGTGAATGGAGTGTGAGTGGAGGCAGTGGGGTGGGAGAAACCGTTTCAGCTGAGGTGATAGGATGGGAAAAATACTTTGAGGGAGAAAGAGAACAGTATATAATTGGGGAACAGAAATAAGGCAGTTTGTAGTCAAAGGCTGGAGTGATACACAGGGGCCAGATTTTAGTCTTTAAGAGATTTTGCCCTTATCCTAAGAGAAATGAGATGACATTGAAGAGTTTTGAACATAGAACTGGCTTAAATGAATGTATTGGAAAGTAGCAAGAATTTCAGTAAGAAACATCATGGTGGTCAGAAGGTATTTTCCACAGACTGAAATCAGGAACACAGATGCCTTGAAATGGGACAGCACAAAGAAGCTGAAGGGTTTGAGGAGTGGTGAATAGATTTCAGATGTAATTGGAAGGCAGAATCATCAGGTTTTGGTGGCTCTCTGAAGTGAGAGGAAATGAGAGATCAAAGACAACACCTTACTTTCTAGTAAGAGCAACTGGATGAATCATCAAAAGTGAAAGGGAAACTGACACATTAGATACATAAATACATTGTTAAAATTTTTGTTGTCCCATAGTTATGTGGACAAGGTCCTTAGTTATCAATTTCACTTTACATGAGTTTATAAAATCCCCCAGATTTAAACGATAATATTGTTACTGACCCCTGATGTTACATTCTTCGGTTGCAAATAACAGAAACTACTCAAAGTACTTCAAGTAAGGGGAGTTTTATTATACAGATTTACGGGAAAATGAGAAAAATAGGTTTCTCAGTCATGGTGTTTGGGCCTCACAGAAATCTGGGTAAACCTGCTTTTAGGTACTTAAATTTGGCTAATGTTGGACACCAGCCTGGGTGCCTTTTAGAGGAAGAGGAGGACTGATGTCCAGAAAACACTTTAAGAAATGGAAGGCCATTCAGGAATCCAGTGCTGCTTTTTCAATAAGTTGTTATTATTTTGGCTGTCTTATTAGCCAATGAGAATCAGCCATTCTTTTCATCTCTACTTTATGTTTATTCTTCCTCTTTCAGTTTCCTAGTTAACTCCTGAATTTCCCTACTCACTGACTCTTTCTCAGAGTTCTCAATTCTAATTCCTGAGAGATTCCTGTAGTAGCTGTTGAATGACACTCCAATGCTAGGCTGCCTCACAAGCTGCTTGTCTGCCTTTAGATAGATTATTGCTCCATTATAAACTCTCCCTAGCCAGTGTCTCTTACCAGAGGGCCTACAAACATAATTAGAGCACAACCACTTTTATCTAAGAGATTTTATGATATGCTTCCTTTGGCAGGGACAGTGGAGGTGGCAGTCCCTCTCAAAAGAAATCTATGGGCAAGACAAGCACCATAAAGATAGAAGATCCTGATCCAACATCTTCTAATTGTATGGATTTTCTGTTAAATTTTATACGTTTTAAGTTTTTTTTTCTCCTCCCAGGAATGAACGAAAAAGCAGACCCAGGCCAACCCTGAAAAAACCCATCACGCCAAAATGCTGAAATAGGAGAGTAGTAGATTTAAGATTAGGCTCAGATGTAAATGGAGATGCAAACAAATGGTGCCTAGAATCCCTTTAAGGTGGGCAACAGCAACAAAGAAGTACCACTACAACGAGTTCTAAGAGACTGGCCTCACTGGAGACCCCTTTTGTTCCTACAGTCACCTTAATTTATCATCGTATTTCAGGAAAAAAAAAAAAAAAAAGAATAGCAGTTATTTCCTGCCTCTTTCTTTGCTTTGAAAAGCATGAGGTGTCCTGGTGAGCTCAGCATATTCCGATGATGACGACAAAACTTCTTAGTAACAGCTAATGATTTCAATAAAATGACCTGGTTAAAGGGCTGCAGTTATTACAAATGGGTTGGAAGGGACACATTTCAAAAATGTTTTTCTCGCTCTTTTCCCCTCCTCTTTCTTTCTTTCTGTTTTCAATGTCCACATTTTTGAACATCCTGAGCTCTTTGCATGTAAATCTGTGTGGGTGGATGTGATGAGAAGCAGTTGAATAAACTTCCCTTGGAGCCGCTAAAGCTCTTCTAGAGGCTAACAGAGGGCAGGAGCAACAAATGGTTCAGAGTTAGCAAGAGATCTCTGAGAGCTGATTTTAATTCACTGGGTTTCCCTTCCCCAAAATACAATATGAAATATTTTCTTTAAAAAAATGGAGAACCCCATTAGGGTTTATTAGGGGATTATGGCCTCCTGTATGTCATAACCTGTATGTGTAATCATTAAACTGTAGATTTACTCTTATTCTTATTTATGTAGCCATAAATAAAACTGAATGCATTTAAGACACTTTGGGGTACCTAAATTTATAATATTTAGAATCTTATTGATTAGCTAATGACTTTGTATCTGTTTTTGAGTCAAACCATTTACATGTGTGTTTGAAAATTAATTTTACATCCTAGGAAACTGAGAATTCAGTTCCTTGTTTCCAAGTATAAATTCTCTAAATAGATAGATATACAAAATGAGAAATGAATAGATGGGATTATAAGTTCAGGCTATAAATATAAGTCAGTAAATTGGTTCTATCTCATAAATTCAAGATTTGAAATAAATTAAGCCTGACCTAAAAGAAATGGTGGAAACGGATAAAGATTCTATGAAGACTGAAAAAAGAATATTTATTTGGTATATTTCTTTTCACTGTAAAAACTTGTTTCTGTAGTTCCTTGCACATAACTGTCATTAAAACCACATTAATTCTCTCCTTGTACTACTTTTTCTTCATTCTCTATTGCTTATGCTGGGCCATATTTTCCAACATGTTTTCTAATTGCTAACACAAATATCAGCATCGGTAGCTTAAGATACGCTGGTATGACATCCACTTACATAATGGAGATGAAGTTGACTATGTATAATTCCTATGTATACACTGTTTGTTTACTTGTTACTCTTCTTACCCAGACTTACCCAAACTTCTTACCCAAACTTGGGTGTCTCTAAAACAAATGCTTGGACTTTGCAAACAAATAACGCTGGTATAAAAAAACAAGAATATGACAAGATAAATTTCTGAAGTCAGGAAATAGAAGTGCAAAATATATTTACTTAGGTTTTTGTTGGTGCATGAAATAATTCATATAGTTATTTGTTTTCTTGAAACTCAGGGATTTTTACAGGGTAATGTGAGGCAGACAACTGAGCTGAATGGAGATAGTGGTATTAAGTGAGGGGGCAGTGTATATAAGGTTAAATTCCATGAAAATTGGTGCTATTTTTTTGAGAACACTAAATTAAGACTTTTTCTTTTTCTGCTTATTATTTTTTGGTTTATCCACCTGAAAATCATAATGTTCCTTTGATAAAAGAGAAGAGAAAGAGTACATGTTTATTTATAGAAAATTGAAAATGAATCTTTTTTCTGATGAGAGAGCATAAAATTTGCAGAATTATTTAAAAATTGGCCCTATGCCTTTCTTTTAACTTCATTACATATTGCATTTTAAAATATCAATTCTCAATATTTAAGTTGCTTTCAGTAGAAAAACCTAGGGAGTTTCTGATGGCTCAAATAACATGTAAAACCCCATATGGAATGGCTTCATGGATTAAACATCTGCTTCATATTGTGAAAATATTTGATTTAGATTCTGATGTTATTAAATTGTTGGTGGATTTTTTTAAACTTCCATACAGGTTAATTCTTACTAATTTTAATATAAAGATATCTAAACAATCTGGTTTCAACTGTAAAATTATGAAAACAATGAGTGAGCATTTTATCATTTATATATAGGTTTAGACTCTCTCTTTGAGGCTAAGTATTTGTCCATAAAGTATATAACATACAATTAGATGGCTATTTTCTCTTCATTTATTATATCTGTTTTGAGGTCACTTACTGGTACTAACATTCATTATATAAAATGATATCATGTAGAATAAAATGAGCATCTCTACAATGTCTTTAATCAGATTTTGAGGTCCTCATATATCACTTCACATGAAAGGTAGGTAATGTATAATTGAACTAAATGCTTTAGTTTCTAGGCTGAGCTAAATTAATACTTAGGAGAAGATCACATTCAGGTGTAGGTAAAAGGCGTACAGTACTTGCCGTTGTTTGGTGATCATACTGATTTTTATTAACAATGTGCCTTGTTTGGCATGTCCAACATTCCTCTCCCTTATCCTAATGCCATGTAGACATGGCAGAGCTGCTTATTATACTCCCCTCCCTACATATCTACTCTTTGTCCCAGTCTGTAAGCTAGTTGAGAGCTTCCTAAGGTGGAAATCATTATTGCCATTGACAAGCAAGAGATGTCAAGCAGGAAGAGTTTGGGAGAAGATGGGATAGGGGTTGTCCTTCTTTTCCAAATCTTCCTGAATCTATCTCCCTCTCTAGTTCCTGACTCAATACCTTTGTCACACTGACTTTAATTATTGAGATCAATTACTTTTAGACAGGCCTTGTTGGTTCTGTAAGAAAGAGACAATCTTTGGTCCAAACTGGCCTATCTAAAATCAAAGCAGTGAGAGCATGAGAGCATATAGCACTACTGAAATAGGTCTTACTGTTGGCAGATATTAAACCAGGATGATGGAGTCACATTAGCATGTATTCCATAAACTCCTCCCATCCAAATAAAAGGTGGGCACAGCACCCAGACTAGACCAAGTGACAGTGCCATCCCTATGCCCAAGCTGATTCATTTTCAGAAGAGAATACGGCTGAAGGCAGACATTAAGAATCCTCCCCAAAATCCGTGGGGACCCACGGATGCCTCTTTTTCTGTGGCACTGAAAATTTTAAGAATCACAAAAGACATAAGCAGGAAATGTATGTTGTCTTTTCAATTAATAAAAAGCTCTGTTTTTGTCAGAAGAAATAATCTGTAAACAGAAACTGGGTTGAGACATTATTTTAGTCCTTGGATCTGCTGTGCTCGAAGTTAGTATACTAAATTTTAGTCACATTAGGAAAAAATAATGTGCTATTTCTGTGAAAACATAGTTCAAAATGTGTGTCTGTCACTGGTAGTTGACAAATTTCTGTTTACCACATGTAACAAAAATCACATCAAATTTTGTTTGCAAATTTATATTTGCATGATGATTCTACTTAACTAATTAAGCGGTAATTGTAATGATCAGTATAAATATGTTTGATTTTGTAGATATCTAAACTTAACTGCTCTGATTGTTAGGCAAGTGAAGCTATTGTTTGAAGATCAAACCCAATGGCATGTTTTAAAGAAATGGTCAGCTGTTTTTTATTATTGTGTCTGGGGTTGAGATGCTATTAATCTCTGTGGTTTACTACTTAGAGAAAGATATTGTCCTTAAAAATGCAATCCCAAGATCCTTTGGCCAACGACACAGCAGATAGTACCCAGAGAGGCATATTATGGTTGTAATTGGCAGCGGGGCTAATAGGAAAAACTCTTGAAGGTACAGAGATGGATACAAAAAACAAATTGGTAAGTTGATTGTTTGAGGGGGTGAAAATTGTTCTGTTAATGACATCTACCATTTTCATTGTGCTAACTTTCCTGTTTTCTTTAAATCTTTTTTCTAGAGCAGTTAACAACCATTGTGTACTTTTACAGGAAAAAAGCCTTCAAAGACTGGCGAACAAAGATTTCAGTTTTTGTGTTAAGTATAACTTTCCCAGGAAGGGAAAAAGCCAAAAATTTTAACCTAACTGAACATAAACTAGTGTTTCTTTTTTCTTCCCTCTAAGCATATTCAGAGTCCACACCATTTCTAATGCACCACTGGGGCAGAATGTGTAATGACTAATAGCCTGGCAGAGACCCAAGTGACATGTGAACACTGCGCCTTGGCCATAGCCAGTTAGCCTGGAGCAGACGCCAAAGTTTATTGTCTTTGCAGTTTCCTGGCCTTCGCCAGTAAGAAGTCATGGCTCTCACCAGACGTTTTAGCTAGGCTATTCATGAATTGCATATTTATTGGCATTTTGCAGCAAGAAGCTTAATTGTATGTAAGTCAGCTGGCAGAGAAGACCCACTCATAATGCAATTGGGAGAAAGTCTCATTATTTTATGGTTATGTTATGCTGAGAAACAGTCCATGTATCCCTCTGTTTGTCATTATATTTTTGCTTACAGACAGACACAGGGACAGGGAAAGGTATTTATAAACTCTGCTGTGTGTCCTGAAGTTACCATGCCATAGGGGGAGAATGCTGGGGACTCACAGGCCTGGGTGTCTGAAGAAAAGTTTCATGGTGGAAGCTGCTTTACTCAAGTCTCCTTTTTGGGCTTTTGAGGTCATTTAACAGTTGTCAGGTACAGGTGGGAAAACAAAATCTTGTTCTGATCCACTTTTAGTTCATTGTCTTTAATCATTACTGCCATAGAGAGGTCTCTTGTCCAGCTCAGTTCCTCAGATAGACATTGGGGAGAAAACTTCCCTTGGGCACGTGTATTAGCTACTTCCTGCTCTAATCTTTCAGGTTTCAAATTTCCCCACCTATCTTAGCAACAGACCTGGGGTGAAGCTGCCCAAAGTCTTTTAGGTGTAACAGGGACTATGGCAGTTCACATTCAGGAGTCACTTTTAAGTACATATGACGCCTTGTGATAGAATTTAGGAGTCTAGTAGAGTCATTTAGGATTCTAGAATTCTTGTGACTTTTTTTTCTTTCCCACATAGGCATTTAGATGCTATTGTTTAAAGTTTTGAAAGACTTAGTTATAAAATCCACTACTTTCACCTGAAATTGATCTAGATAATCCCCATTTTGTTAGATCATCAGTAAAACCCAGCTGAAGATAATGATGAATAGAGACAAGAGGGAAACACTGCATATTTGTTTACTGTATATGGGAAATTCCAAATCACTAATTCCCCAAGAGGTTCCAGAATCTTACCCTAAACCTCCTAATCACATCTTATAATAGGTTGAAAGATATATCCTTATGATTCCTTTTACTCATCCTCTAAAATGATGACATCAGAGCAGACCAACAATCCAAATTCCATCCTTGATAGCAGAGGCCAATTTTTTCAATATTTCTTCACTGCTAAGGGGATGGCTCTATTTCAATAACAAAATATTCCTACGCTTACATTTTTTCTAAATAAGGAGTTGATAGAAATCTGGTTTGACACCATGTTGATCTTCATCTTTGGTCTTCTGTTTTGATTTTGTGTGTGTTTTTCAATAAAAAATAATTCTATCTTTTTTGAGGATCCCTAAAGAATTTCCTGACCTCTAAGCTGTCACAAAGGTCAGAGGCTACACCTAGAAAAGTGCCAGTTTGGGTGTAAGACAACTGAACCTAAATGGAAATAAGAAGTTTATTTTGTTTTGTTTTTTTCTCAGCCAAGGACAATGATTCTTAACCTGAGTCCTGTTCATTTACTCTATGGGAACTCTCAGGTTCTGTGAAGCTCATCACAACTTAGATTTGTGATGAAAATGAAAAGTAATGGGTATTTCTTTGGTTCCCTGCATCACAGAGTTTATCCATGCTTATCTTCTCTTATCTTGAAAACTTGATGTAATTCATAATCCCATTAAACAAGCAAGGGATGCCAAGCAGGAAGGGTTTGGGAGAAAATGGGAGCTTTGTTGTCCTTCTTTTCCAAATCTTCCTTACTCTATCTTCCTCTCTAGTTCCTGACTTCATACCTTTGTCATGCTAACTTTAATTATTGGGACCAACAACTCTTAGACAGGCCTCGTGGCTCTGTAAGAAAGAGACAATCTTTGGTCCACACTGGCCTGTCTAAAATCAAAGCAGTGAGAGCATATAGCACAACTAAAATAGGTCTTTCTGCTGGCAGATATTAAACCAGCATGGCGGAGTCACATTAGCATGTACTCCATGAACTCCTCCCATCCAAACAAAGGGTGGGGACAGGACCCAGGCTAGACCAAGTGACAGTGCCACCCCTATGCCCAAGATGATTCAGACTAGAATATAACCCAAGCATTAATTAACATGTTTTAACATGCAGTTCTTAAGAAGATGTCTAAATAATACATAGATCTTTATATGCGTATGAATATGATAAAGTGAATGACCTAAGTATAAATGTAAAAAGCTGAAAAGTGAATAAAAAATAAAATAAAAATAAAAGGAATAAAATAATAAAAATAAATGTGGAAATTAATCCAATAGATAATATTTGAAAAATAGTGAAGGAAATTAATCCAATAGATAATATGTGAAAAATAGTGAATAAAAACCCAATCTGTTTTTCTATTAAGTCCAGTGAAGTAAAACTCTGGAAAAAATAAGAATGCCCACTGTCAACATCACATCTAATATGCTATTGAAGGACCTCAGTGATACAGTGAGTTAAGAAAAATACAAGAAAAATGCAAGTTACATACCATAAAAAAGTGTGTGTGTATCAGAAATGTGGATATTTTATATATAAATATATATATATAAAGGGGAGTTTCCTAAGTATTAACTTACACTATCAGAAGGTTCCACAATAGGCTGTCTGCAAGCTGAGGAGGAAGGAGAGCCAGTCTGAGTCCCAAAACTGAAGAACTTAGAGTCCGATGTTCGAGGGCAGGAGGCATCCAGCATGGAGAAAGATGTAGACTGGGAGGCTAGGCCCATCACTCTTTTTCACATTTTTCTGCCTGCTTTATATTTGCTAGCAACTGATTAGATTGTCTCCACCACATTAAGGGTGGATCTGCCTTCCTGAGCCCACTGACTCAAATGTTAATCTCTTTTGGCAACACCCTCACAGACACACCCAGGATCAATACTTTGCATCCAATCAAGTTGAGAGTATTAACCATCACATATATATATACACACACACATATATATATATATACACACACACATATGTATATTCAGGTATAGGTGTATGTGTGCACACACATATACACATACAGATATACACACATGTATCTGAATGGGAGAAAAAATGATATCATTTGCAAGCCATATAGTTTTATACTGAGAAAATACAAGAAAAATAATGGAAAAACTACTAGAACTAATAAGACAATTCAGAATGGTGACTGAATAGAAGACTAACACATGAAAATCAGTGTTAGTCTGATTATATTAGACTATAAGTATCTAAAAAAAGATTAGCATATATGATCTATAGAAGATTCAAATCATGAAGGTGTTAATTCTTGAGAAAACAATCACCAAAGTCAATGTAACTCAATCAAAATTTTAACAGTATTTTTCATGTACAATGAGAAGCTCATTTTTAAGTTTATATGAAAAAATGCATAAAATAATCAAAAAATTCTGAAAAGAAACAATTACTCCAGGTATCAAAGTTACAATTTTCTCTGAGTACTTCTATATTCTATGAGTCACGAACAGGTGCTATCTATGTATTACTTGTGTAATTTAACAAATGTTCCAGCTGGGCGTGGTGGCTCACGCCTGTACTCCCAGCCCTTCGGGAGGCTGAGGTGGGTGGATCACCTGAGGCCGGGAGTTCAAGACCAGCCTGGCCAACATGGTGAAACCCCATCTCTACTAAAAATACAAAATTAGCCAGGTGTGGTGGTGGGCACCTGTAATCCCAGCTACTTGGGAAGCTGAGGCAGGAGAATCACTTGAACCTAGGAGGCAGAGGTTGCAGTGAGCTGAGATCACACCACTGCACTCTAGCCTGGGCAATAGAGTGAGACTCTGTCTCAAAAAAAAGAAAGAAAAAGAAAACAAATGTTCCAAATAAAGAGAAAAATCTAAGAAATCTAAGAAAGGAGCATGAAGATTTGGAGTATGAGAATGATATTTTAATCAGGAGTGGTAGATAAGCAACCCTGTGGTTAGAAAATAAAAATCAAACTAAGAGGGTGGAAAAGTCGGTTTGCTAAACAGATGAAGGTGCCAGTTTGAAGGCTGTCATGTATAGTGGGAGGTGAGGGAAGTACTAATAAGTTATAATTTGATGAAATGAACAATGTCTGGGATGGTGTGGCAGAAATAGCTGGAAAGAAAGATGATGTAAGGGAAGCTGTTTAATGCATACATCATTGAACATATATACTGAATATTACCTAAAAAATCCTTCCTAAAAAATGAGGCAAGGTAAGGACTGTGGGAGGTATGGGGAACAAAGTAAGGGGGAAAAAACTGAGTACACTGTTACTTAGGAATATTATTTTGGTTTGTCAAATTCTTCATTTGGGTATGTGGGAAGGAAGTTCATTTTTAGTTTTCTTTTCTTACATTTAAAATTTTGAGATAATTATAGATTCACATGAAGTTATAAGAAATAATATAGAGGGATCCTGTATTAGTCTGTTCTCATGCTGCTAATAAAGACACACCTGAGACTGTGTAATTTATAAAGAAAAAGAGATTTAATGGACTTATAGTTCCACATGGCTGGGGAGGCCTCAGAAGGTGAAGGAGGAGCAAAGGCATGTCTTACATGGCAGCAGTCAAAAGAGTGTGTGCAGGGGAACTGCCCTTTATAAAACCATCAGATCTCTTGAGATTTATTCACTATCATGAGAACTGCACAGGAAAAACTCATCCCCATGATTCAATTACCTCCCACCAGTTCCCTCTCATGACATATGAGGATTATGGGAGCTACAATTCAAGATCAGATTTTGGTGGGGACACAGCCAAACCATATCAGATCCCATGTAACCATGACTTAGTTTCCACCAATATTAACATTTTGTGAAACTACAGTATAATATTGCAACCAGAATATTGATATCGATACAATCAAGACACAGAACATCTCCATTGCCACAAGGATCCCTCATTTTGCCTTTTTACAGCCACACTCCCTTCTTCCTGCATCCAGCTCTCCTTAACTCTTTAAAATCACTAATTTCTTGTTTATTTCTGTAATTTTTTTATTTTAAGGATGTTATATAAGTGAAACCATTCAGTATGTGTAACCTTTTGGAAATGGCTTTTTTCACTTTGCCTAATTCTGATATTCATCCAGGTTATTGTGCGTACCAATAGTTTGTTCCTTTTTATTGCAGAGGAGCATTGTATGTTATGTAATATGTCTTCCTTTGTTTTTCCCTAGAGGCTTAATAGTTTTACACTTTACATTTCAATCCAAGTGTATGATCCAGTGCTAGTTAATTTTTGTATAAGGTATATGACTTAGGTCAACGTTGTGGATTTTTTTTTTTTTTTTGCCATTGACCATGGATGCCCATTTTCTCCAGCTTCATTTGTTGAGAAAAATGTCTTTCCTTCATGGAACTGAATTTTGCATCATTGCCAAAAATCAGTTGGGAATGTTTGTGTGGATCTATTTCTAGGTTCTCTATTATATTCCATTGATTTTACATTTATTCCTCTGCCAAATACCAGTCTTAATTACTATAGCTACTTAATGAGCCTTGAAGTCAGGTAGATTGATTTCTATGACTGTCCTTTTTATTTCATAACTAACTCTTCTAGTTATTTTGCCTTTCTGTATAAATTTTAGAATAAACTTATCTATACAGTGGTACCCTGAACAAAGTGGAGGTTGGGGGACTGAGCCCTCATGCAGTAGAAAATTCATGACTCCCCAAAAACTTAACCACTGAGTAGCCTACTATTGACCAGAAGCCTTACTGATAACATAAACAGTCTATTACAATATATTTTGTACGTTATATGAATTATATACTGTATTTTTTTTCTGAGACAGAATCTCACTCTGTCACCCAGGCTGGAGTGCAATGGTGTGATCTTGGCTCACTGCAACCTCCACCTCCGGGTTCAAGTGATTCTCCTGCCTCAGCCTCCCGAGTAGCTGGGATTACAGGCGCCCACCACTGTGCCTGACTAATTTTGTATTTTTTGCAGAGATGGGTTCACCATGTTGGCCAGGCTGGTCTTGAACCCCTGACCTCATGTGATCCACCCACCTTGGCCTCCCAAAGTGCTGGGATTACAGGTGTGAGCCACACCCAGCCTATACTGTATTCTTACAATAAAATCAGCTAGAGAAAATAAAATGTTATTAAGAAAATCATAATGAAGAGAAAGTATATTTACTATTTATTAAGTGGAGGTGGAACATCATCGAGGTCTTCATCCTCATCCTCTTCATGTTGAGTTGACTGAGGAGGAGAAAAAGGAAGAGGAGGAGTTAGTTTTGCTGTGTTAGGGTGGCAGAAGTGGAAGATAATCTGTGGATAAGTGGACCTGTCTTGTTCAAACTTCTGTTCAAGAGGCAACTGTATATACAAAATTATTGTTGGGATTTGGGTAGGAAATGAATTAAAGCTGCATATTAATTTAGTAAGAATTGACATCTTTAATATGTTTAACTTCCAATCCATGAACACAATATGTTTTTCCATTTATGTAGATATTCTTTGATTTATGAACATTTTGTGTTTTCATCATACAAGTATGGTACATGTTTTGTTAGATTAACACCTATGGTTGGGAGATATCTTGAGACTTTCTATATAGTTAATCATTATTGTTTATTTGAGTTTTTTTATGTTTTCAAATGTATGCACTTAGTGCTACAAATTTCCATTCAGCACTGCTTTTGCTGTGTCCCACAATTTTTGATGTATTGTATTTTCATTTTCATTCAATTCAATCTATATTTCATTCTTCTGATACTCCCTCTTTCACTCATAGATTATTTAGAAGTGTCTTTTTAGTTTCCAAGTGTTTGGAGATCTTCCTGTTATCTTTTTGTTAACTCATTTCTAATTTGATTATATTGTGGTTGAATAATATATGTATGATTCCAATGCCTTTAAATGTACTGAGGTTTGTTTTGTGGCCGAGGATATAGTTTTCTTGGAATATGTACTGTGGGCTCTTGAAAGGAAGGAGCATTCTGCTGTTGAGTGGAGTGGTCTCTAAGTGTTGATTAGATCCTGTTGGATAATGGTGTTATTGAGTTCTTATATATTCTTGCCAATTTTCTGTCTAGTTATTCTATCTGTTGACAGAATAGTGTTAAACTCTCCAATTCTAATTATGGATTTACTTATGTCTCCTTTCAGTTCTATCATATTTTGTTTTGTATAACTTGCAGTTCTGTTGTTTAGTGCACACACTTCTGTTGATTGTTTATTCAGTTTGGTATCTCTCTGGTTCTTGGTATGATGAATGATATTTTTATTGAAAGCTGGACGAGTATGGTGGCTCATACCTATAATCCCAGCACTCTGACAGGCCAAAGCAACTGGGTCACTTGAGGTCGGGAGTTTGAGACCAGCTTGGCCAACGTGGTGAAACCCCATGTCTACTAAAAATATGGTGGCACGTGCCTGTAGTCCCAGCTACTTGGGAGGTTAAGGTTTGAGAATCACTTGAACCCAGGAGGCAGATGGCATCACTGAACTTCAGCCTGGGTGACAGAGTGAGACTCCATCTCAAAAAAAAAGAAACCTGGAGGCTGGGTGCAGTGGCTCACGCCTGTAATCCCAGCACTTTCGGAGGCCGAGGCGGGCAGATCACGAGGTCAAGAGATAGAAACCATCTTGGCCAACGTGGTGAAACCCCGTCTCTACTAAAAATACAAAAATTAGCTGGTTGTGGTAGCACATGCCTATAATCCTAGCTACTCAGGAGGCTGAGGCAGGAGAATTGCTTGAACCTGGGAGGCGGAGGTTGCAGTGAGCCTAGATCGCGCCACTGCACTCCAGCCTGGGGGACAGAGCAAGACTCCATCTCAGAAAAAAAAAAAAAAAGGAAAGAAACCTGGATATTTTGGATATGATGCTGTGAAACTCTGGATCTTATTTAAACCTCCTGGTTTAGCTGGCTATTTCTGATATGGCTCCTATTTAAACCTTCTGGTTTAGCTGGGTGTTTATGATATGGCTCCAGCAGGGGATGTGAAATGGGATATCCCGCGTCATCACTGCCAGATGGGAGTAGAAGTCCAGGTTCCTATTGGTCTCAGTTAACACCTAAGGTGGGAGATTCCTCATTTCCACTGTGCAGACATGGGAGTTGCAACTCCCCATAGGCATCCACCAATACCTCCTAAGCTGGGAGGAGAAGGGGCATCCTTAGGGGTCATTCCTGCTACCACTCACTTGGCTGCCACTGACACCACAGGGTTGGGGTGCAGCCTGGTGGTGATGAAAATTCCAACTTTCCATTCAGCCTTCTCTGAATAGAAAGGGGAGGGGGAAATGGGGATGGGACACCTTGTTATATCTTGAAGAGGGTGGAAGTCTAAACTTTCTAAACAGCCTTTCGTGATGTTGGTAGGAATGAAATTGTGGCTTTATTTTTTGTTTTATTTGTTGTGGATTTTTATCCATCTTGCTAGGCTACCTATTTCCTGGCCCTTTGGATAGAGAAGCAAGCTTTCCTTGGGGCTTTTTATTGTCTGCACTCATTGGTGTTTCCAGGTTAACATCTTGTTCAGCTCCTAGTCTTGGATATACGAGGCCACTGTGTCATTCTTTGAGTCCTGGCCTGTCTTCCTCTCTCCATGTTTCAGAGTCTTCTTAATGTGGTTTGTAATATAATATCCAGGAATTTTAGTTTACTTAGTAGGTGAGATCAGAAAAAAGTAGGGCTTTTTGAAGGAAGCTGGCCCCTATTAATGATCCTTCCTCTGGGAGAAAGGGCTGGTTATGACCTGGCCCCTGATAAACCTCTCCACAAGCTTCTTGCCACAATTACTTCACTCATGTCTGACTAACAACAACCTGTTTAACCCCAAGCATCTTCTAGGAAGAGACCATACATCATACCAGACTCTAGTGGTTTTGTGCTTTGACCAAATACGCTAAGAACAAATATCTAGAGTTAGACCACCCAAGATATTTTCACTTCTGTGGTTAACCATCTTTGAATTCAGGTTTCTTTGGGTGAAAAGGTATTCATATTCTGAATGTCAATGTTTTATGTTCTTATCAACATGTCAATGCTACAGACATTGGACTCCCACTGCATGTACCTGGGAAATTTGTACCCCGACAATACCATTCTAACTTTAACTAAATTGAACAATTTCCCTGTTTTCACCATGGTTCTAATTATTTCCACTGACTTTTATTTATTGGGGAATACATATAGAAGCGTTTTGGGTATACGATAGTCAGTTGGATGCCTTGCATTTCAAAATCTAGGAAAGGAACTGACCAGAAAGAAGGCTGCACCACGGTGGAAAAATTCCTCTGTCTATAATTTACAGTGACTTAGTGAGTCTTTATAGAGCTCCATTCCTGCTTGGTTCCAGATGAATTGTAGTTCTCTGTGAACCAAGAAACATATATAATTTATAGTCTGTTTTGGTTTGCTTTGATAAAGAATATGTTATCTTCATTCTTAAGAAAATATAGGCCGCATAGCCTGATGCAATTGTTTATGGAGGCAATAAACTTTGTTTCAGTCCTTACCTTACACAATCTGCTTTCCTAACTGTGTATGGAAACTGATGTTCATCTATTCAAACTACCTTAAAGGGGATTGTGGTAATCTTTTTGGAATTAAGTTAGCTTTAATTAAACAAAAGAAGAAATACTATCGTGTTTTTGCCTTAACTGACATATTTTTATTCTAATTCAGTTCTTTTAAAGACATGTACTTAACTATTTTATTGAGTAATAAATGACCATATTTGAAAGAGTTAAATGTTAATATACAACTTATAACAATAAAAGTACCCCACCTCAAGTCTCACTTCTCAGGCTGCTACTTCCAACACTTTTAATTTGAATTTTCAGAGTTAATAGAATTCTGGAACTTTTCTCAAAATAGTGAAACACAGTAGGTTATCAGTGAGTTTCATTCCCCGCCACCACCATGACATCTCTCCTGGAGCCCAACTATTCTTGTCCTGGGACATCCCTTCCAATCACCCTGGGAGTCTGTTCCTTAATCCATATCCCCTGAAGCCTGAATCTTCTTTCTTGGTTTACAAACTTTATTTTAGCAGTCCACATGCTCCAGTAGCTCAGCAAGAGTTCATATGAGGTACAGTTATTTTTTTATATACCTTAGTCTTCCTGAGTATCTTGGTTTAGGTTAGAAATAATTTTATCTCATAATTTCAAAGGCATCTTTCTTGTCAGCACCTTAAATAGTACCTGGTTCAGAGCAGGCACTCAGTAAATCATTGTTAAATGAATTATTTTCTAGCTTACAGTGTTGCTGTTTTGAAAAGTGCAATTCCATATGCCATTTTAATGACTGCTCTTTTATATTACCCTGCTTTTCTGTCTGGGAACTTAGCATCTCCTCTTCATCTCAAGATATTTGATATTTCAGAATGATTTGCATGAGTATAGATTTAAAAAATTATTCTGCTATGCATCAGTGGGCCTTTTTATACAGTGATCTAGGGTGTTTTATTATGGAAAATTAATATTTGTATTTATTCCCTTTTCTTGAATGTGATTGAGTGCAGTTCTTAAGTGTGTGAGCCACTTACTCCTGTAATAATCTGTCTCAAGCTGCTTTCTTTAGCTCTTTCAACATTTGACCTTAATTATTCAAGATCAGCAACAGAAGAGGCTACTCATTTTCTTAGGAATATGCATACCCAGATTGTCATGATTTCTTTCTTTCTTTTTGAGGAAGAACCTTTACTGAGATTTTATAACATTTTATTTGAACTCGAAGAAACTGCTTATTAAAAGAGCCAAAATTTTCTCCTGTGGAAAACTTTAGGGCCTAAAGTCAACATAGCAGAAGCATTTTTTTTAATTTTTAAATTTTTTTATTATACTTTAAGTTCTAGGGTACCTGTGCACAACGTGCAGGTTTGTTACATATGTATACATGTGTCATGTTGGCGAGCTGCACCCATTAACTCATCATTTACATTAGGTATATCTCCTAATGCTTTCCCTCCCCCATCCCTCCTCCCCCAACCCCATGGCAGGCCCTGGTGTGTGATGTTCCCCTTCCGGTGTCCAAGTGTTCTCATTGTTCAATTCCCACCTATGAGTGAGAACATGCGGTGTTTCGTTTTTTGTTCTTGTGACAGTTTGCTGAGAATGATGGTTTCCAGCTTCATCCATGTCCCTACAAAGGACATGAACTCATCATTTTT
This sequence comes from Gorilla gorilla gorilla, assembly GCF_029281585.2. NCBI lineage: Eukaryota > Metazoa > Chordata > Mammalia > Primates > Hominidae > Gorilla > Gorilla gorilla. The sequence goes on from NC_073228.2 coordinate 132,683,709, forward strand.
TATGGCTGCATAGTATTCCATGGTGTATATGTGCCTCATTTTCTTAATCTAGTCTATCATTGATGGACATATGGGTTGATTCCACGTCTTCGCTATTGTGAATAGTGCCACAATAAACATATGCATGTATGTGCCTTTATAGCAGCATGATTTATAATCCTTTGGGTATATACCCAGTAATGGGATGGCTGGGTCAAATGGTATTTCTAGTTCTAGATCCTTGAGGAATTGCCACACTGTCTTCCACAATGGTTGAACTAGTTTACAGTCCCACCAACAGTGTAAAAGTGTTTCTATTTCTCCACATCCTCTCCAGCACCTGTTGTTTTCTGACTTTTTAATGATCGCCATTCTAACTGGTGTGATATGGTATCTCACTGTGGTTTTGATTTGCATTTCTCTGATGGCCAGTGATGATGAACATCTTTTCATGTGCCTGTTGGCTGCATAAATATCTTCCTTTGAGATGTGTCTGTTCATATCCTTTACCCACTTTTTGATGGGATTGTTTGTTTTTTTTTCTTGTAAATTTGTTTGAGTTCATTGTAGATTCTGGATATTAGCCCTTTGTCAGATGAGTAGATTGCAAAAATTTTCTCCCATTCAGTAGGTTGCCTGTTCACTCTGATGGCAGTTTCTTTTGCTGTGCAGAAGCTCTTTAGTTAATTAGATCCCATTTGTCAATTTTGGCTTTTGTTGCCATTGCTTGTGGTGTTTTAGACATGAAGTCCTTGCCCATGCCTATGTCCTGAATGGTATTGCCTAGATTTTCTTCTAGGGTTTTTATGGTTTTAGGTCTAACATGTGAGTCTTTAATCCATCTTGAATTAATTTTTGTATAAGGTGTAAGGAAGGGATCCAGTTTCAGCTTTCTACATATGGCTAGCCAGTTTTCCCAGCACCATTTATTAAATAGGGAATCCTTTCCCCAATTCTTGTCCATGCTCATGGATAGGAAGAATCAATATTGTCAAAATGGCCACACTGCCCAAGGTAATTTATAGATTCAATGCCATCCCCATCAAGCTACCAATGACTTTCTTCACAGAATTGGAAAAAACTACTTTAAAGTTCATACGGAACCAAAAAAGAGCCCACATTGCCAAGACAATCCTAAGCTAAAAGAACAAAGCTGGAGGCATCTTGCTACCTGACTTCAAACTATACTACAAGGCTACAGTAACCAAAACAGCATTGTACTGCTACCGAAACAGAGATATAGACCAATGGAACAGAACAGAGCCCTCAGAAATAATACCACACATCTACAACCAGCAGAAGCATTTTTAAAGCAAGCCTTCCTTTCATAGAGAAGACTCCAGGAGGTTGTGATAAGAGGTGTGATAAAAGAGTTGATCAAGTTACTGAAAGTGTCTGAGCCTCAGTTTCCCATTGAAATAAAAGATAATTGAAGGTTAGCAAGCATGGTCTCAAACCCTCTTGTCTTCTCAGTCTGTGTACTTTGTGTAGGTAAGACCTTGATTTCAGTGTCTACTAATACTCAGATTGGTCTCAGACTTACATCTCTATCTGAGGTTTCCTCTGACATGCAGCCTTCCTGTACATGAATTTGAAACACTTTAAAGTCTTCCCTTAATGACATCTGCAAAGCTTCATGCAATCGTCTGCTGCCTACCTCTTGTAGCCTCATCTTGCACCACATTCCTTTGGTTTTCTACACTCCAGAAACCCTGGCCTTACTTCATTTCCTCCAGGGCACTGCACTCTACCCCTCCACTGAGCCTTTCACACGCTCTTCTTTCATCTGGAATGTTCTTATTGCCCTAAACCCTTCTCCACCTGTGCCTAGTTAACTCCTAATATGATTTATGTCTCTGGTAAATACTGCCAATGCTATATCTTAACCATATAAGTTGCTTCAAGTTAATTTTTTCCTGGACATTTTATGAAATCTGGGATGCAGAAATCATACAGTATCCTCTGCTCTCCTTGTGACAGCCTTCCTGGGTTCACTGGCTTGCTGTTTTTGGCTCCAAGCTGGAAAAGTAGGAATAGCATTCATTTTTATTTCAACTCATATTGGGAAAGAAATATGATGTCAGCTTGCTTTCTAATTGTAACAAAATTCTCTGCGGCTGTACTTAAATATTACAAAAAGGTAATGTTACTTTGTACAACTATGTAACAAACTTACTAAATCTCTCTTAGAAAGTATTTCAGATGCCAGTTTGCGAAACATCAGTGGGTGTTTACAAAGAATAAAGCATAGCACAACCACCCTGGCCATTCTTAACTGTCTGACAGATTCAATACCAGGAAGAATACTGGGAAAAGCCTTTCTTCTTCTTTTTTCTCTTTCCCAGGGCACAGAGCTTCATGCCCATAAGGGATCCTCTATCCTGATGATCCTATCACTACAAATGGATTATTTTGAATAGAGGCTGTATTAGTTTCTTAGGGCTATGGTAACAAAGTATTACAAACTAGGTGACTTAAAACAACAGAAATTTGTTTCACAGTTCTGGACGATGGAAGTCTGAAATCAAGGCACCAACAGGGTTGTGCTCACTCTGAAATCTGTGGAAGTGAATCCTTCCTTGCCTCCCCTAGCCTCTTGTGGAGTGCCTGCAATCTGCGCATCCCTTCGTTTACAGCTGCAGCACTTCAATCTCTGTCTCTGTTGTCACATGAAATTGGGTAAGATGATAGAATTCTTTAGATATGGTATGGAATAAGCCCACCAGGAAAATAAAATGACTTAAAAGAAAACCAACACAACTTTGTGTCTCATGCTGAAAACAACAAAACTGCTTGCTTAAGATAGAAACATAATTCTTTTAGAAGGATCAATGAGTTAAGAGTAAGGAATTAGGTCTAGGGACTGAGAAGTAGGTGGAGCATTGCAGCTGGATTTTACTTTGAAGTTTTTTTGAGCAAAATTAACATGAGCTTTGGTTTTTGTGGGCTTGAATGGCTCAAAAAAGATGAGACAGGTTAAAGTTCCACTCGTGTTGAGGAGCCTAATAGAGATCCTCACCTTTCCCATAAAGGTGTGATCCAAATAGCCATACCTTCAATGTAAAAGTAAACTCAGAAAACTACCTCCTCCAATCTTGGGCTTAAATGAAACTCAACTCTCTCACACACAGGTGCTGAATGGAAGGGAAAACAAAATTTTTGAGAACTTCTAACCACAAACCAATTCTCAAATTCATTTGAAGCCTAAATACACAGCACATGGGTGGTCTACAAACCTCAAGCTGAGAATTTAATTTAGACTGATCGCAAAGTGTTGGTGTCCCAAAGACCACCTGGCAGAAGCAAATGGAAATCTCTGCAGGAACCCATCATCATGCCCCAACTCAATGATTTTTCATAATAAATTTTAAAGCAATTGAGCAGCCCACAATAAAAAATAACTAAACAAGACACCACGAGGAAGGACCAGCAGAAACAATAAACAGTAGAAACAGACTCCCAGAAATTTGAAGGACAGTCAAATATAATACATAATTATAAAATATATTTCCTTATAGGAAATAAAAGCCAAGTTTAAAAATATGTGTAGGAAAGAAGGAATGATACTAAATGACCAAACAACTTCAAGGAAGAAAAAAAATTAGAAATAAAATATATAATTGGAATAAAAAATTCAAAAGACATTTTTAACCTAAAATGCATCTAATAGAAGAAAGATTTAGTGAATTGAATGAAAGATCTGAAAAATTTATCCAGAATACAACACAAATGGGCAAAGAGATGAAAAGTATGAAGGATAGATTAAGAGGCATTGAGGAACTGGTAAGTCTAACATTTGTCTACTTGGACTCTAAGAAGGAAAAGAGAGCATAGAACAGAGGTAATATGTGAAAACAAATGGATAAGAATTTTCCAGAATTGATAAAGGAAAAAACTTAAAACTTAAATAATAAGCCATTATATTTCTACCAGACTGGGGTAAAAAGTAAAAGCCTGATAATATCAAATGTTAGCAAGAATATAGAAAAATGGGAGCATTCATACATTACTAGAGGGAGTATAAATTGGCATGATCACTTTGGAAAATAGTTTGGCATTGTCTATGAATATGAAACTGTGTAATTTGTAACTTAGCAATTTTAGTGGGTAAATATCCTTAAACAAAGCTCATGCACACATGCACCATTTACGTAGACAAGGATATTCAAAACAGTATTGTTCTGTAAGAAAAAAAAAAAACATTGCTACTGTTTGAATGTCCCCCAAAATTCATGTATGGAAACTTAATTGCCAATGTGATATTATTAAGAAGTGGGGCTTTTAGGAAATTATTAAGCCAGAAGGTGTAGCACTTATGTATGGCATTAGGGCCCTTATAGGAGAGGTTGAAGGACTGAATTCCTTCTCTTCCACTCTTCTGCCATGTGAGGATGCAGCAAGAAGACTCATCAGACACCAAATGCTACCACCTTCATTGTAGACTTCAGCCTTCACAACTGCAGGAAATAAATGTCTGTGTTCATGAATTACCCTGTCTTAGGCATTTTGGCATAGCAACACAAATAGACTAGACATCTATCAAGATAGAATGGATAAATACATTTGGTATATTCTTAAAAAGCAATATTTTATGACAATAAAATATAAGTGTTATGGGATCTTTGGGGTGTCAATTTTCTGGCCAGAAACCTCTGTTGCCAGTGGCATCTTTGCCTGAGTTCTTGTCCTGCATCCAGGAAGAATGAGGCATGCAGAAAAGTGGAGGGTGAACAAGATGAAGAGAGCTTTATGAAGTGTTAGAACAGCTCAGAGGAGACCCACAGTAGGTAGCTCCTCTCTGTAGGCAGGTCATACCATGGACTGTTCAGCTCTCAGCAGAGAGGAGGCCCTGGAGGGGGGCAGCTCCTCTGTGCAGCTGGTTGTCCTGTCTTCTGCCCAGCTCCTAGCAGATAGGAGACCCTGGAGGGGGTTGCTCCACTCTGGTAGTCCCAGTGTCACTGCAGGTCTTTGAAGCCCTCAGCAGAGAGGGTAGCTCCTCTCTGCGGCTGGTTGTCTGGTCTGGTCTGCTCAGCTCTGGCTGAGCCTGGGGCTTTTATGGGTCTCAGAGGGGAGGCAGTGCACACCGATTGGTCCATGGGCAGCCTTGAAAAGCTACCAGTTCCCACTCCCATCTGTGGGACTGGCAGCCCAGCCCCCAGCCTTCAGGCCCTCCCTGGCCTGAAGGTGGAGCCTCAACAGGGACCCACCCACTTCCAGCCAGGAATTTGCCTCCTGCTGCTGTTCATGGCCACTGGGCTCCACCAGACTTTGTTCCAAGTTCGAAGAGGGTACAGATAGCAGGGAGAAGTCAGGCAGCGGGAGCAGGCACTTCTGAGCCTGTGAAGACATGGGGGGCCTTCCTGGGCCCACAAGAGTGCAGGGATGCCTGAGTCTGTAGCCAAGGGTTGGGCAGCTATAGCTGCAGGGGGGCAGTGGGGCTCCTGCAGGTCTGCAGCCCTGGTTTGGGTGGCTGCAGCTGTGCCTGGGAGGGCAGGGCTGCTGCCTGCTTCCAGACCCCCAAGAGCACAGGGAGGCTTGGATCTGCAGCCACAACTTGGGCGGCTGCAGCCCCACCCAGGAGGACAGGGCTCCTGGCCACTCTGTGGAGTGTGCAGCCCTAGCCACACCTCTCTGAATCAGCCTGGGTGATGGCAGTGGCAAACTGTCTGGAGCAGCCACTGCTATCACAAGCAACATCATCAACATAAAAGAATATTAAAAACACAACATTGAATACAATAATCAAATCACAAAGGATAATAGGCACTGAATTTAGCTTTGTTTTGCTAGTCCATGGCTCCTAAGGTATATAGTATCAGTTAGACCTTGCAAAGTTACATTGTTTATTTTGGCAATGGAATTTCATGTATACTTACAGATCTTTAGGAATAAAATTATCTAACCACGGCTACAAAAATTCTGTTCTTTGTGGCGGAAACTGATCTTTCTAATCTATGGTTATTTTTAGAAATGTTGTTCTGAATGATGGTAATGATCACAAAATTGTCTGCCAGCAGCCTTAAGGTCTTTCTGTTCATGTCTGCATCATTGTCAGTAAAAATGGAGGTGCCCAGAAGACTATAAAAACATAAACTCCTATGAAATCATAGGAAGCTGGAACATGTGGTGGATTGTGATTGTGGAATTAACTCATAGGGATTGGGGATGGGATTGAAGAATCGGAAATGAGAAATTCAAATCAATTGGGTTTATATGCTTGAGTGGCAGAAAGGCCCTAAGAAACAGTATTATAAATACAATACAGAAAATTTGGAAACATCAGGATAAAACACCAGGATTAAAAAGGATGGTTATCCATAATCCCAATGCCAATGTCAATTAGATGTTAGAAAATATCTAATAATATATGATAATTGTAATTGTAAATATCAGTGGATTCAAGGACAATTCAGAGTCTTAGAGTATATTTTACCCTTAATTTAACCTAAATTTTGTTAATACATTTCAGTGATTTATTCAATTACTTTTTTGTTTTTTACTATGGATACTCCCAAATTTTCCCAATTTTTTTTACTACGGATACTCCCAAATTTCAGTTGTAATTATTGCATGAGGGCTGCAGAAGTTTCCTCTTGCTCCTTCATGAGTAATGGGGGAAGAATAGTGAGTATGTTGGTGATGGGTGGGAGGCAGTGGATTTGAGTATACAGACTGCCATACTTAGCCGTATGGCCTCAGCTTCTCCAAACCTTGTATTTTCTTGGGTAAAATGTTAATAAAATATCTTCTTTGCCTACCTCAAAGGGTCAATGGAGACATCAAACCAGAAATGACTCTAAAACACTTTATAAAATATAATGTATTCTAAAAATGTAAGAGGTATCATCATTATCATTGTTTATACTAATGGGATGAACAATAGTGTAAATAATTAAGAGAGATTCTCTCCCATGACTTTCATTTTATACTTACCAGTCTTTTTAAAAATGCAGAAGTAAACATGTTCTTTGCAAGCAACACAAATATAGAAGTATACATAAAAATGACAAAAATTTCTCTTCTCCTGACTTCATTCATTACTCTGATCTAGTATGATTTCTAAATACTTCTCATCATATGCATATAATTATGTATTATTCATACATTGCCTAACTAAGGGCACCTATTCAGTCTCCATCCCTTTGCTAGGACTAACAATATTCCAATAAATAGCCAAAATATAGGCAAAACAGTCTATATTTCTAGACTATTTTAAGTACATACTCAAACTTATGTTAAAACTTTGATTCGTTCAACAAATGATAATGAATGTCTACTATATGCCAGGTATTCTTCTGGATGACAGTGACATAGCAGTATCTTAGTAAGACAAATCAGGTTTATACTCTCATGGCCCTTACATTCTAGGCTGAGCATGCAAAAAATATGCAAACAATAAACATAACAAGAAAAATGTTACATATTGATAAGTGCTATGCAAACAAAGCAAGTTGATGTGAATGACACTACACAGACAAACAGGAAGCATGCACAATTGACTATTAATTGAATTATTGTTAGTGCTAGCAAAAGGATGGAGGCTGAATAGATGCCCTTAGCTAGACAATGTATAGATAACATACAATTATATGCCTATGATGAGAAGCATTCAGAAATCATACTAGATTTGCATATAGCAATACAGGTTAATATCCAAACACATCAATGAATTTAAAAAGGAAGTACAATAAAGTTTATTTTGTAATAACATTTATATAAATTAAAAGCCAACATATAACATATTGCATTTTTTAATTAATATAAGTATGTGCAAATAAATAAGGTAAGGTAGATGAAAAGGACATAAGTGACATAAATGAGGATGAGTATCTATTAGGAAAAAGAAGGGGAATTGGAGATGGTGAACAAAGAGGGCAAACAATGACCAAACAAAACTGTTTTGTCAGAAACAATGTTTAGGCCTTTCACAGGCTAGTGATGAAAACATGCATGGTCATCTTAATTTTTGGCACATTAAATTAAAAGGAAAAAGGAAAGTAAAAAGAAATAGTAAGGAAAGTAAGAAAGAGAAATGACTAAGATGATTTCTTTACATTATGAGGCTAGGAAAGTATCTCTGAGAGGGGTATATATGGTGAGATTTGAGATACAAGAAATTACTCATGGAAATATCAGAAGGAATAGCATTCAAGGTAAGCAAAACAGCTAGGAAAAGATCCTATGATGAGAATAAACTGTAACACAGATGCATACACATATGGATTCCAAAAATAATAACTCGATAGCTTCTGTTTTTTGCAGTATGATGGACTGGATACTCAAGACCATATGATAAAAACAATTAAACTTGCTGATAAAAATATAAAATTAAAAACAACATATTTGAAAAATGGGCAAGAGATATGAATAAACAATTGTTAGAATACATAGGAATCTGATTGACCAATAAGTATGTGAAAAGATCTTGACTATTAAACTCTGAATTGTAACTTAGAAACCACAGTAAAAGGAAAATTCCACTTATGGTTAGGATGCAGAAGGTTACAGAAGAATGTTGAAGTCAAGAAAATACCAATCTGAAGTCTTGCCAGTGCTTCAATGTCAAACTCTGATAAAGAGAAATTGCTGATACTGCCCCTCAAAATATTTGAAGTTAGTGGTGAAGTGAATCTAATTAAAGCTGTAACGAAGCCCACATATTAAAGCTGTAACGAAGCCCACATATGTAGTCACTCAACTACATATTCGATTAACTTACTTCACCACAATGATGACACAACAGTAAAAGGGATAATGCCTTTTGGTGGGGTGTAAATATTATTTCAGTCTCTATTGTTCCTTTACACATATATATTTTTAAAAATCACATAACACATGAAGAAGTAAAGGTCTCTTCTGACTTCCTACATCTAAATGAAAACAAAATTAGATGGGAAAAGAGAAAACAAATACCAAGACATTATGCCTAAACCCAACTGTAACATAATTCCATTGAATGTAAATGGACTAAATATTCAAATAAAAAGTTAGATTGTTCAGATTGATTGCAACTTTTTTTGTCAGAGATGTAAGGTCTGTGTCTAAATTCATTTTGTGTGTGTGTGTGTATGTCCAATTGTTACAGCAGCACTCATTGAAAAGACAGTCTTTGCTCCATTGCTTTGCTTTTGCTCATTTATCAAAGATCAGTTGAATATATTTATGTGGGCCTGTTTCTGGGTTCTCTATTCTGTTCCACTGATCAATTTCCTGTTCTTTTACCAATACCACACTGTCTTGATTACTGTTGCTTTATAGTAAGTCTTGAAGTCAGGTATATCAATTTTCTAACTTCATTTTTCTCCTTTAAAAGAGTTATTCTTGGTCTTTTGCCTCTTCATATAAACTTTAGAATCAGTTTGTCTGTATCCACAAAAGTGCATACTGTGATTTTGACTGGGATTGCATTGAAACTATAGATCAAACTATGGTTCAAGAAACTATTGACATCTTGACAATATTGAGTTTTCCTATCCGTGAATATGGAAAATTTCTCCATTTATTTAGTTATTCTTTCGAAGCTTTCATCTGAGTTTTATAGTTTTCTTCATATTTTTTATATAACTTGTTAGATTTATACCTAAGTATTTCACTTTTTGGGGGCTAATATAAGTGGTAGTGTGTTTTTAATTCCAAATTCCATTTTTTATTACTAGTATATAGAAAAGAAATGGACTTTTGTATGTTAACCCTGCATCCCATGACCTTATATAATGGCTTATTGTTTCCAAGTTTTTGTGGTTGTTGATGGTTCTTTTAGGCTTTTTACATAAACAATCATCTCATCTGTGAACAAAGACAGTTTTATCTTTTCCTGTCCAATCTATATATTGTATATTTTTAAAATTGTCTTATTCCATTAGTTAGGACTTCTAGAACAATGTTGAAAAGCAATGGTGTGAGGGCATATCCTTGCCTTGTTCCTGATCTGAGTAGGAAAACTGAGTTTTTCATCACTGTTAATGATGTTAGCTGTGGGGTTTTGTAAATGTTCTTTATCAAGTTGAGGAAATTCCCCTCTATTTCTATTTTGCTGAAAATTTTTATCATGAATGGGTGTTAGATTTTGTCAAAAGCTTTTTCTGCATGCAGACATAAGATGATGTGATTTTTCTTCTTTATCCTCTTCATGTGATGCATGGTGTTAATTGGGTTTTGAATGTTGAACAATCCTTGCATACCTGGGATAAATCCCACTTGGTTGTGGTGTATAATTAGTTTTATACATTGTTGGATTTGATTTGATAATGTTTTGTTGAGGATTGTTGCATCTATGTTCATGAGAGATATCAGTCTGTATTTTCTTATCATTTCCTTGTCTTGTTTTAGTATGAGGGTAATATTGACTAAGGAAATTCATCTTTAAATGTTTGGTAGAAGTCACCATTGAACCCATCTTGGCCTGGCACTTTCTGTTTGGAAGGTTATCAATTATTGATTTATTTCTTTAATAGATGTATTGTATATTTCTTCTCTGTGAATTTTGGTAGACTGTGTCTTTTAGGAATTTGGTCCATTTTATCTAGGTTATCAAATTTGTGGGCACAAAGTTGTTCATAATACTTTTATTATCTTTTTAATATCCATTGGATCTGTATTGATGCTTCTTTTTTTATTTCTGATGTTAATAATTAGTGCCTGCTTTAGTTCTTTCTTAGCTACCCTGACTAGAGGTATATCAATTTTATTGATCTTTTTTCACAGAGCCAGCTTTTGGTTTTGCTGATTTTTTTCCATAAATTTTCTTTCACTTTTACTGATTTCTGCTCTATTTTTTTATTATTTCTTTTCTTCTGCTTACATTGAATTTAATTTTATATTCTTTTTCTAGTTTTCTAATACTTTATATCTTTTTTCTTTTCTAAGAAATACATTCAATGCTATAAATTTCTAAGCACTGCTTTTGCTGCATCACAGAAATTTTGATAAGTTGTATTTTCATTTTTGCTCACTCCAAAAATTTTTTAAATTTTCTTGAGATTTCTTCTTTGATCCATGTTATTTAGAAGTGGATCTGAATATTAATCACCAAATATTTTGGAATTTTCCAGATATCTTTATGTTACTGTTTTCTAGTTTAATTCCATTGTGATCTAATAGAAGACCTTGTGTGAACTGTATTGTTTTAAATTTTTTAAGGTGTGTCTTATGTATGGCCAGAAAGTGGTCTATCTTGAAGCTTCCATGTTAGCTGGCAAATAATGTGCACTCTGCTGTTGTTTGATGAAGTAGTCTATTGATGTCAATTAATCCAGTTAATTGATGGTGATGTGGTGATGTTGAGTTCCATTGTGCCTTAGTGATTTGTCTACTGTATCTGTCCATTTCTGATAGCGGAGTGTTCAAGTTCCAACTATAATAGTAGATTCATCCATTTCTCCTTGCAATTCTATCAGTTTTTGCCTCACATGTTTTTTTTTAAATTTTTATTTATTTATTTTTTGAGACAGGGTCTCACTCTGTCACCCAGGCTGGAGTGCAGTGGTACAATCATGGTTGACGACTCACTGCCACCTCGATCTCCCAGGATCAGGTGATCTTCCTACCTCAGCCTCCCTACTATCTGGTACTACAAGTTCCTACCACGATGACTGGCTACTTTTTGTAATTTCTGTAGAACTGAGGATTTTCCATGTTGCTGAGGCTGGTCTCAAACTCCTGGGCTCAAGCAATCCACCTACCTTGGCCTCCTAAAGTGTTGATGCTTTGTTGTTAGTCACATATATGTGAAAGATTGTTATGTCTTCGTATTGACCCCTTTTTATTATGTGATTTCACTTTTATTCCCAATAGCTTTCCTGCTCTAAAGTCTCAAAAGTCTGCTCTAATATTAACATAGCTACTCCCACTTTCTTTTGATTAGTATTAACAAGGGATATGTTAACATGGGATAATACATTCTTCATCCCTTTATTTTATTTATTATCTTTTGGGGCAAGGTCTCACTCTTGTCACCCAGGCTAAGTGCAGTGACATGATCATGGCTCACTGCGGCCTCAACCTCCCTGGCTCAAGCGATTCTCCCACCTCAGCCTCCCAAGTAGGTGAGACTACAAACATATGCCACTAATTTTTAAAAATTCATTGTAGACATGAGGTCTTACTATGTTGCCCAGGCTGGTCTCAAATTCCTGGGCTCAAGTGATCCTCCCGCCTTGGCCTCTCAAATTGCTGGGATTACAAGCATGAGGACTGCATGCAGCCTGTCCCTTTATTTTTAATCTATATATGCTTTTATGTTTAAAGTGAGTTTATTGTAGATAGCATGTAGTTGGATTTTGTTCTGTCAATTGGTGTATTTAGACCATTGGCCTTTAAGATGATTATTGATATATTTGGATTGATAGCTACCATATTCATTACTGTTTTCGATGTATTATCCTTGTTTTTTTGGTTCCTATGTTTGTTTTACACACTTTTTCTGTCTTTTGTGATTTTGACTGAGTGTATTATATAGTGTTATATAATTCTATTTTCTCTCCTTTCTTAGCATATCAATGATACCTCTTTAATTTTTTTACTTTTTTTTTTAGTGATAGCCCCAGAGTTTGCATATACATTTATAACTAATCCAGGTCCTTTTTCAAATAACACTACAGTGCTTCACCAACAGTGCAAGTAACTCACAACAAAATATCCCTAATTCTTTCTCCCATTGGTTATATCATTGCTGTCATTCATTTTACTTACATACAAGCATACACAAACAAATTATCAAATACCTTATTGCTCTTATTATTTTGAGCAAACTATTATCTATTAGATTAATTGAGAATGTGCAGGCCAGTAGTGGTGGCTCACGCCTTTAATCCTAGCACTTTGGGAAGCCGAAGTGGGCAGATTGTCTGAGCTCCAGGAGTTCGAGGCCAAGCTGGGCAACACGGTGAAACCCCGTCTCTACTAAAAATACAAAACATTAGCTGGGCATGGTGGCGTGCGTCTGTAGTCCCAGCTACTCAGGAGGCTGAGGCAGAAGAATTGCTTGAACCCTTGAGGCGGAGGTTGTAGTGAGCTGAGATTGTGGCACTGCACTCCAGCCTGGGTGACAGAGTGAGACTCTGTCTCCAAAAAAAAAAAAAAAAAAAAAAAGAATGTGCAAAGTAAAATTTTTATTTTACCTTCACTTATTCTCTGGTGTTCTTCCTTTCTTTATATAGTTCTCCATTTCTAACCTGTTTCTTTTTCCTTTGCTCTGAATAACTTGTTGGAACATTTCTTGCAAGGTGGTTCTACTGGCAATAAATTCTCTCAATTTTTGTTTGTCTGAGAGGGTTTTTATTTCTCCTAAAATAATTGACACATAATTTCACAGGGTATAGAATTCTAGGTTGGCAGGGTTTTTTATTTTTCCTCTCAACACTTTAAATATTTCACTTCATTTTCTTCTTATTTGCATGGTTTGTATGAAGCAGTCAAATGTAATTCTTATTTTTCCTCTTCTACAGGTGAGATTTTTTTCCTCTGACTTCTTTCAGGATTTTTGTCTTTAACTTTCTGAAATTTGAATATCATATGCCTAGGTGTATTTCCTTCGACATTTGTTCTGCCTGGTATTCTCTGGATTTGTAGTTGGAGTGTGATGTTAGTTAGGGAAAATTGTCAGCTATTCTTCTGGGTTTTTTTGTTGTTGTTTTTGTTTTTTACTTATAGTAAGCTTCTCCCTTTTAATGTATAATTCTATGAGTTTGGACATATTCTTCTGTTCTTTTCTCTCTTTCTTTTCTAGTAGTCCCATTACATGTATGTTATACCTTCTGTAGTTGTCCCCAAATTCTTGAATATTCTGTTCTGTTTTTCTCATTTTTTTTCTCTTTGTTTTTCAGTTTTGGAAGTTTCTACTGTCCTGTCTTCAAGATCAGAGATTCTTTTCTCAGCCATGTCCAGTCCCCTAAGGTGCTCATCAGAAGCATTCTTCACTATGTTACAGTGCTTTTGATGTCTGGCATTTCTTTTTTTTTCTTTCTTAGAATTTTCATCTTTCGCTTAAATTATTTATCTTTTTTTGCATACATCTACTTTTCTCATTAAATCTCTTAGCATTTTGATCATAGCTTTTTTTAAAAAATAAATGTTATCTGCTAACTATAACATTTATACCATATCTGACTCTAGTTCTGATGCTTGTCCAGTCTCTTCAAATTGTCATTTTTGCCTTTTACTGTGCCTTGTAATTTTTTATTGACAGGTAGGCATGATGTACTACACAAGGACACTATAGTAAGTTGGTCTGTAGAAATGTAGCAGTAAAGTGTACCTGTGGTGGCAAAGAAAGGGTGCTATAGTTCTACTATTAAGTTTCAGTCTCTTGGTGGGCTTGTGACCCCGGCCTGTGAACTTCACTAATGCTTTTTAGATTAGGTGGGACAGGATGGCTGGAGGAGGCTAGAGTTGTGTATTTCCCTGCTTTCACATGGAAGGCTAGAGCTAAATGGCTTTAAATATTCCCCTTCTCCCATGTGGGGTAGGCTCTGATAAATCCCTAGCAGGTTAGCCTCTGGTAAAATAGTTTCTCTTGAGGGCAGAACTTATTAAGAAGAATAGAATGCTCTGGCATATTTCAAAGTGTTTCATTTTTCCCTCCTTCTGCTGGAAGGATAAAAGGACTTTTCTTTGACATTAATTGTGGGGACCTGGTAGAACTCTTGGAAGTGAAGCTCCTAAAAGTTTGAGGACCTTCCTTTGAATGAGTTTCCCAGGAGTTTTTGAGTCTCAGATATGTCCACACTGAGTCTCCTGTAATTCATCAATGGCAGTTCAGGTTTTCTAGCCCAGGCACAGGTTTCCATAAAGGTTTCTGCTCATGGGTTCCTGGTCTGGTAAGTTGTGATTCTCTGTATCCACTTGTCTGTCACTCCAATTTTGAGGACAGCAGTCTGCCTTGTGACCTCACTTTTCTGATGGATCTAACAGGAGTTGTGGATTTTACAGTTTGTTCTTTTTATTTGCTATTAGGTCAGGGTGATGACTTCTAAGCTTCTTGCATGCCAGATAGGAAACCAGAAGTTCCTAGAGGGAAATTTTTTAATCTTTCAATGCCTATATTAGAAATGAATAAAGTTTAAAATCAATGATCTAAGCTCCCATCTAGAGAAGTCAGGAAAAGAAGAACAAAGTAAGGTGAAAAAGGGAAATAATAGAAATCAGAGTAGGAAGCAATAAAAAAGGATGATTGGGAAAAACAACAAAGTCAAAAGTTTGTTTTTTGAAAGATTAACCCACTGAATCAACTACAAACAAAACTGTTCATTCAGAAATGAAAAGGGAAACTCACTTCAAATTGTACTAAAATTTTAGGGTTAGTAAGAATATATTATAAAATACTTTGACACAAAATGAAATAGCCTTCCTCTATTAAATAAACTATATTTATAATAATGAATATTTCTACAAAGAAAATTTTAGTTCTATATGGATTCACTGGGGATTTCTATGAAACATTTTAGGAGCAGAACAACCAAAGTCTTTCAGAAATGTGGAATTGTAACCTACAAACTACAGTAGAAGGTGACTTCAACTTCAGGTTAGGATATAGAAAGTCAGAGAAGAATGTGTAATTTTGTATTCCAAAATCTACCATAAATATTAAAGGAAAAAAACTAAAGCCCAATATTTCTCATGAACAGGGACAGAATTTTTAATAAAATTAACCAGAAACAAATAAAAGACAATAATTCCTCTTGACACAAGGAGTATGTATGCATATATCTCCTAGTAATGGTATATTGAAAATTAAAACAGAAAAACAGTGTCACTTAGAGTAGAATTTTAAAAATCAAGTATCTAAGAATAAAGTTCCCAGAGATATTCAGGACCCTATAGATATTAGTTCTAGAGCCTCTCAGGGAATCTGGTTGAGCATACATTGAGGTTGGACAAGAGAAATGGGGACCAGGGCCAATGCAGATGCCAGTCTCTGCTTAGGGTACTGTATTTAAAAGGAATCACTGGTTCTCTCTAGTTAGAAATACCAAATGGGGGATATAAATTTTTTTTGAGAACTGCATTGCAAAACGTAAGGCTCTTGAGGCAAGGGGCTCCCTACCCTACTTTTCCAGGTCTAGGAGTGTTATTATCTTTTACATTATCTAATTATCTAATTTCAAGTGTTACTGAGGAGAATTCTGGTATCTCAGTATTCTCCTTTGGTCTTTTTGTTTTTTCCTTTTTTTTTTTTTTGGACAAGCTCTTGCTCTGTCACTCATCCTGTAAGTGTGTGAGTGCAGTGGCACAATCTCAGCTTAAGCAGCCTCAACCTCCCAGATTCAAGTGATCCTCCCACCTCAGCCTCCTGAGTAGCTAGGACTACAGGCACCTGCTACCTTACCTAGCTAATTTTGTTTATTTTTAGTAGACATGAGGTCTCACTATGTTACACAGGCAGGTCTCAAACTCCTAGTCTCAAGCAATCCTCCTGCCTCAGCCTCCCAAAATGCTGAGATTACAGATGTGAGGCATTACAGATGTGTGGCCTCAGTGTTATTCCTGTGTGTTAACCATTTTCCTTTTCAAATTATCATGTAGTTATTTACCTCTTACAATATCTTTCTTTTCAAAGGATTAGTATGAGTGGTTGCTGTGATTTTTCTGTGGAATTGTATAAGCCTGTTTACCCCATATTTTTCTCAGCTAAATGGGAATTTCATTAGTAATTCTATGTCAATAGGTGGACTTCGTTGTAGAGTGTAGCCTGGAGCAGATCAAACATGTCAAGAACTCATACAATTGCAAAAATAGCAAGTGTCTTTACTTTGTTATTATCTTGTGTTACTGCTCTTTCCTGTTCTCTCAACTGTACATCGTTAACTAAGAGACAATTTACTCAAACTCACCTCTACTCATCCTCTCTGGCCTCTATAGCAAACCCTTCCTTCCTTCCTTCCTTCCTTCCTTCCTTCCTTCCTTCCTTCCTTCCTTCCTTCCTTCTTTCCTTCCTTCCTTCCTTCCCTCCCTCTGTCCTTTCCTCATTCCTTTCTTAATTCCTTCCTTCCTTCCCTCCTTCATTTCTCTCTCTCTCTCTTTCTCCATTAAATGTTTAATAAGCGAATTGTATGTGCCAGGCACTAAATTAGGTGTTAAGGATATGGTAAGAGCAAAACAAACATAGTTTCTGTCTTCATGGTTCTTACATCTAGCAAATAAATAGATATTAAATAAAGAATTTTACAAGTTAATGTCAAATAAGGACTGTGTTAAATAAATGCTTTGTAGTAGAGGAACATGATACTATGAAATCTTCTAAGAGGAGAACATGTCCTATAAGCACTCTTCATCCTATAGAAAAGTGTGATTAATCATCATATTAATGCCAGAGAAGGAAGAATGTCCTTTCTTTCTTTAATTTCATTTTTTTTCAGTTGCTGGTGTTTTTTAGGAAAAAAACATAAATAAACATATTTGTGTAATTTGCAGTATTTTATGTTTCCAGGGTCACAATACCTAGCTCTCTTTCTCCTCAGAATCTGTACTGTGAAAAGCTTGTAAACCTGACATATAGTGAAATAGTTAACATTTTCAGGTTATTGCTATGCTTTAGCAGTTGGGAGATATAAAGTCACTGAATTTTTCTTGCTCTAAGATGAGGGACTGAAGGGTCATGTAAATGCTAAAAGAATTAACCTTGCATTTTATAAAATAGGATATTAATTATAATTGATACTTTCTTCCTTTACCAGGTATGCTATGAGAATTAGAATTTGTCTAGGATCACTAAATGAAAACAATATAAATTTATAAGAAGCATTTTATAATGGGAGAAATGCTTTTATCACTTTTTCTAGAGTTAAGTCTCAAATTCAAAGTCTCAGAATTAAGGAAATTCTCAATTAAATTTCCTATTGCAGTATTGTCCCTTGAACAATTTTTTTCAGAAATAATGAAAAGAGTCTCATAAGCTTCCTGGCCTTAGGGTAGAAGTGGAGCCCAAGAGAAAGATAGAAGGGACACAAAATTCCTTCTTTGGATGGATATGCACAAACCAAATGTCCATTTATTTATTCCAACATACTTTGAGAAAGAGAAAAGGAAAGACTTATTTCCTTTTGTATAAGTGGTACTAATAGTTCTTATTTATATACTACCCAATAATAAGATTAAATAGAAAGTTAAGAATCTGACTATGACCACTGACACACTTCTGTACATTTTTTTCTTTTAGGGAGCCAAGCATTTCCACATATCTAAAAAATCCTGTGCTATAATTTTTCCACATATCTAAAGCATTTCCACATATCTAAAAAAACCTATCAGCAAAGTGTCAAAAAGAAAACTTTATAATTGCCATTTTTAAGAGCAATTCAATCAAAATCCAGCCAAAGAAAGTAAGCAAAGTTACTTCCAGTATGGAGTCTTTCAAATTTCTGTGTAACTTGAAACCAGTCTCTCAGGCCCTCTGCCTAAACATAGGCCAAAATTACATTTATGTTATACTATGGCTGCCCCAGGATCAAGGAAAGCAATCATTGTAGCCTATTCCTCTCAGAGTTCGAGTGGAAAAATGGGCCTATGCCCCTCTGCTCTGTGATTTCCAATATGACATGGTGAGTCCATGGTGCCTCATTTCCTTCCTGATGCCCCCGTGTGTAACCAGTGTTCTCATTATCATGCTTCAGATATTAACCAGAAACTACATTATTCTTACTGTTGTTTGGGAAAAAAAGAAAGAATTTACATGTTTTTGTGTTTTATTTTAAAAGATTGGAAAAAGCACATTCATATATGATTATATCAGCTCTTTCTCAAGGCCTAGTACAAGAGGTCACATTATCAAACACTTTGATACTGCACACCCCATAATACATTCCCCCACTACGGTGTTTCTGATTGCAGGACAACATTATTAAGTTAAGGCTTAATGTTCAAATATTTTGCAATTGTAAACTTAATTTTCAACACTGGCTCTCTACTGGTCAATTTGTTTTTGAAGTCAGGCTTCAGAATTTTATTCAAATTATTGGCATTAAGTTGCTTTTTTCTATTAAGTGTCTTTGAAGAATTATTTTTGGCATTTATTTGCTATCTTGTAACAAAATATATAATTATTTGGCATAAACTCCACATTGAGCTGATTTCAGTGCCTGTTGCCAGACCATTTATTTCATGATTTTCCCCATTTTTATCTTTTAATTTTGCTTCCTTCCTCTTTTATTAATGAGTGATTTTTAAAAGAAGAGCACACGTTTGGCATATTTTCTAAGGTCTTATATACCCAAGGATGTATTTATGCTACCTTCACACAAGAAGGACCATTTGTGAATAAAATTGTTGAATACTAAATTGTTCTCTTCAAAACTGTAGACATTGCTGCATCTAGCGAAAAACGGCAATTTTTCATTCCTCTTAATTGGTAATTTTCTTTCTACAGTCCTCATTTTAATTTTCTCCATTTATTCCCATAAGATATATGATTGAGCCATACTTCCTCAAAAGTCAGAGTATGTGGAATCTTTATTGTCTTGGGATATTGATGAATTTCTTTCTTGGTTGCACAATTAGGAGGCATTTTCTAGTAGATATACACATGCTGTACCTCACCTGTGCAGAGATAACATCTTCACCTATCCTTGTCTTCTGATATCTGATGCTGTAAACTCATGGAACATAAGAAAACATACCAAAGCACACTACTTCCAAGGACAATAACCTCTTCCCTGTCCTGCAGTATGTCACAAAACTCACAAGATGTTGTGAGTCCCTGCCAGTGCCCTCGGTTGTCGCTCTGCGCAGATCCTTGCCTAACTTCCTCTCATGAATTGCTTTCTCTGAGTGAATAAAGAAAGGTGGTTAGTGAAAAGTAGGAGAAGTGGATTGTGCTAAAAGGTGAAAGAGTTTGTACGACCACAGTGTTGTGGTTTGCTAACTAATCCAGTTTTTATCTTATGATAGATCCTGATTCTCTGGGTCTGGGAGCAGGTGGAAGGAGAGGTTATCCTGAGGTTTTTGGTGTGTTCATAATTTTTTTAGAAAAGTATTTCATTACAAGAAGCATTGCCTGGGTAGGTAAACAAACAGACAAACAAAAATAACAACTTTTACAGCCCTTTGCCCTTACAACATTCATTTCTAAAATTTCAGCAAGTCAGGCTGGAATCAGAGCCATGGTTAGTTATCATCACTTACGTGCAGATTAATCTTAGGACAAAATAGAAAATATTGCTAATTCCAACAAAGATATAAAATAAGAAAATGGCCATTTATTTTTAGCAAAAGAAAACAATTATTTTTCTGTTACATATTTGAAGCTTTAGTGGAATGTGAAAGTTAAACTCCTTATTCACAGGACTTGTTTTACAGTTGAGACCTTTCAAGGGCCCATTCCGTTCCAAATACTAGTGCCATTAGCCAGATCTCTAGCCCTTTAGAGCAATCAGTAGGATCGAATTTCAGGAATGCAGGGAAGCCCTGCTCAGGCTAAGGGCTGCATGGGGAGCTGGCCTTGCCTTTGCAGACTCAGGTGTTCAGGTCGGCTGAGAGGCAGATGGCTTCCATGAGACAGAAAGAGTCTAGGCAGCAGGACTCCCGTTGGTGCGTAAGCCTACCGAACAGGAAGCTATAGCTCCCTTACCACCTAGGGCAGAGTGCTTCCACATCATATTTCACTGAGTCACAGTTTTCTGAGAATGTCCTAACAGTTTCATAATGACATTTTTATGTGGCTTAATGTTCCTAATTTGCTACAACTTACATTACGTCTCTAACATTATGTCTCTACTTGCCTAAACCAAGGACCAGATGGAATATATTCTGGTCAGACATCCAGACAGTTACTATTTCGGGGATAATGTAGCCTTTTAAAATTTTTCACAAGAGAATAAGGTCGGATTTTAGTACTCTCTACTCACAGGATAAAATTTATGCCAAGATAAATTTCAGCCCCCAATATTATCTTTCAGTCGGAAACATTTCATCTTGGTTTTAGGGACCCATTTGGTTTTTCAATATTTGGTAGCAGTGAGCTAACATATAAAATGAGATATAAATATTTGGCAAAGTATATAAACAATTTCCTTGATCTAGTGCAAAAATATTGAATTTCTGTTTCAGCACAGAAATACGGTTAATGGCAATTATATTTATGATATGTAAGGATGATTATATGTTAGGACTCAAAAGAATTGTACAGTTGAGTACTTGAACATATTTCTGCTAAATCAATTTTAGTAACTAATACAATTTGAAATAAGTAACTTTTGGGAAAAAAATTCTTATGAGTTTTTGACAGATCAACTACTTCTTCAAAAGCCAAACTTAACGTCCTATTTGTTGGGCCCTGTAACATCTTCCCAGTCATTACCATACTTGATCTCATAGAATAATTGATATTCTTATTCCTTTTCTCCTTTACAGTTTCTATTTGGTTTGTGCAATGTTATTCTTAGTTCTCCCTCTACCCCTATAAATGTTCCAGCTCAGCTTGTGATAATTTCTTTCTCTTTTTCTGCTCCATAATTGTAGGTATGCTTCCAAGTTCTGCCATATTTTGTTTTTCTGTCTCTTATATTTAGTTCTGAAAATAAAAATAAAAATACCTTCATCTGACCATGGAGGTTCAAAAAGCTGTTGTTTCAACACAGATCTCCAAATTATTCTCTTCTAAATAGTAATTCTGAATTTCTGATTTCTACCTCTACAACTCATCTAACAATCCAACATAAAAATTGATAATTAAATGTATTACTTTCTTTTTAAAACTGATTTTCCCCCTATTTTCATTTTATTTGTGTGTGAAACAGCCGTCTTCTTATCACTGAGGCTAAAATACTCCAGGCTGTCATTAATTGCATCTTACCACCCCCATCTAATTTGTCACCATGTTCTGTTGAATCTAACTGCTAAATCTCTTCCTTGGAAAAGGTTTCATCAATTTACAATTCACAGTCCCTACCAAAGTGTGTGCAAGACTTTCTCTACATTCATGTCAACATCGTATACTAAAAATGTTTTAATCTTTAGAAGGAACATTACTACCAACCTTACAGAAAATTTTCAAAAAATTATAAGAGAATTCTATGAACACTTTGTATGCTGAAAACTTAGATAACTTAGATGAAATGGACAAATTGCCAGAAAGACACAAATTATCAAAACTGACTCAAAAAGAAATAGAAAATTGGAAATAACCAACAACAAGTAAATAAATTAAATTAATAACTTAAAAGCTTCCCCCAAAGAAAATCCCAGACCCAGATGACTTCACTGGTAAATTTTAACAAACATTTACAGAATAATTAACAATTGTGAATAAATTATTCCTACAATATAAAAGATGAGAGAAAACCTCCCAATTCAATCTATGAAAACAGTATTACCGTAATATCAAAATTGGACAGACATCACAAAAAAAGAAAACAAAAGACAAATATTTCTTGTAATTATAGTTGCAAAAATCCTCAACAAAATGCTAGCAAACCAAATATAAAATGAGTGAACCTTGAAAACACAAAAGAAATTTTGTGACCACTTATAGGAATGTGATTCTATTTATATGAAATATCCAGAATAGGAAAACCTATCAAACCCACCAGGCACCATTTAAAAAGCATTATATACAATTAACAAGTGGGATGTAGCTGAGAAATACAAGGTTGGTTTAAATCTTAAAATCAATTAATGTAATATAGTATATCAATAAGATGAAAAACAGAAGACACAGGATAATCTTAATAGCCACAGGAAAAACATTTTAAAAAAACCAACACCCTTTATAATAAATATACTCAACAGACTTAAAATACAAGAAAACTTCCTCAACCTAATAAAATGCATCTGTAAAAATCCCAGTACTAACATCATTTTTAATGGTGAGAGACTGAGAAAATCTTTTCTCTGAGATCAAAAACAAAATAAGAATGTCCATTCTCATCACTTCTATCCAACATTGTACTGGAGATTCTAGCCAAGGAAATAAGGCAAGAAAAAGAAATAAAGAGCATCTAGATTGGAAAGGTTGGAAAGGAAGAAGTAAAACTGTCTGTATTTATGCATTACATGGTCTTATATATAGAAAATACTAAAAAAACTCATTAAAAACTATTAAACCTAAAAAATGAATTCAATGAAATTTTAGGATACAAGATTAATATACAAAAATCAGTTACATTTCTCTATATTAGCAATAAAAAATACAAAAAAAGAAATTAAGAAAATAATTCAATTTACAATGGCATCAAAAGGAATAAACTATTTAGGAATATATTTAATCAAGGAAGTGCGTGATTTATAAACTGAACACTACAGAACATTGTTTAAAAAATTAAAGGAGACCTAAATAAACAGAAAGACATCAAATGTTAATTGATCAGATAACTCAATATTGTTAGATAAAAAGACTCCAAAAATGATCTACAGATTCAGAACAATTCATCTCAAAATTTCAGCTGGATTCTTTGTAGAAATTCACAATCTGGCCCTAAAATTTATATGTAAATACAAGGGCCAAGAGTAGCCCAATAAATCCTTAAAAAGAAGAACAAACTTGGATAACTCACATTCCCTGAATTTAAAACTAACTATAAACTATAGTAATAAAGGCAGCATGGTACTGACTATATATATATATGTGTGTGTGTGTATATATATATATATGTGTATATATATATGTGTATATATATGTGTATATATATATGTGTATATATATGTGTGTATATATATGTATATATATGTGTGTATATATGTATATATGTGTGTATATATGTATATATATGTGTGTATATATATGTGTATATATATATGTGTGTATATATGTATATATATATGTGTGTATATATGTATATATGTGTATATATGTATATATATGTGTGTATATATATATATACCAATATAATTTAATTTAGAGTCTAGAAGTATGCCCAATTGGTACCCTATATCTAGAATTGTCTATGTCTAGAAAAGAACCAAGGCAATTCAAATGATAAAAATTGTCTTTTTAGCAAATGGTACTGGAGCAAGTGGTATTCACATGCAAAAGAAGGAAGTGGACTTCTTCCTTCAATCTTTGAAGAATTAAATCAAAATAGATTATAGCTAAAACTATAAAACTCTCAAAAGAAAATATAGGAGTAAATCTTCATAAGTTTGGGTTAGGAAAGCCTTCTTAGATACAGAAGTACAAGTAATGAAACAAAAATAAATAAATTGGACTTGATCAAAATTAAAAACTTGTGTGCTTCAATGGACATCATCAAGAAAATGGAAAGACAACTCACAGAAAAGAAGAGAATGTTTGAAAATTATTATCTAACAAGGGACTTGTTTCAAGAATATATAAAGAGCTGTTTGCACTTAACAACAACAAGACAAGCAACCCAATTTAAAAAATGGCAATAGATTTGAACAGATATTTTGCAGAATAATTACAATAAAAAAGACAATCTAGGCCTAGAGTCTGTACTCTTGACTTACTTAGACAGTAAGTAGTGTTGGTTGGTATATGGAAAAACTGAAACCCTTATATATTGCTGGTGGGAATGAAAACTGTTACAGATGTTTTGGAAAACAGTTTGGCAGTTCCTCAAATGTTAAATATGCCAGTGATTCCACTCCAAGGTAAATACCTAACATATAAATATGGGCATGAATGTTCATAGCATCACATTCGTAATAGCCAAAAATGGAAACAACCTAAATATTCATAAACTGATGAATGGATCAATAAAGTGGAACATTATTTGGCAATAAAAGACAATAAAATACTGATATATACTACAAAATGGATGAGCCTTGAAAAGATTAGGCTAAGTGAAAGAAGCTGGTCATGAAAAACCATTTTGTGAACATTAAATGAATGTGATTTCATTTATATGAAATATCGAGAATAGGAAAATTCACTGAGGCAGAAAGAAGATTAATGTTTGGGAATGGGGGAAATGGCACATGATGCTAATCGGTAGCATTATCACTTTTGTGGGGTGATGAAAATGTTTTCAAATTGTTTCAGAACTCTGAATATATTAAAACAATGAATTGTATACTTTATGTGGGTGAATTGAATGGTATGTAAATTATATATCAACAAGAGTGTGAAATGTTTGCAATCAAAGTGAAAAAAATACATATCATTTGGATTTCATTTGTTATATATTTGACTATGTGAAAGTGAGCATCTTTTAATATGATTATAAGCCATTATAATTATTAACTATTTATTGAGTACTCAATTTGTTTTTCTTTTTTTTTTTGTTACTATACTTTAAGTTTTAGGGTACATGTGCATATTGTGCAGGTTAGTTACATATGTATACATGTGCCACACTGGTGCGCTGCACCCACTAACTCGTCATCTAGCATTAGGTATATCTCCCAATGCTATCCCTCTCCCCTCCCCCCACCCCACAACAGTCCCCAGAGTGTGATGTTCCCCTTCCTGTGTCCATGTGATCTCATTGTTCAATTCCCACCTATGAGTGAGAATATGCGGTGTTTGGTTTTTTGTTCTTGCGATAGTTTACTGAGAATGATGATTTCCAGTTTCATCCATGTCCCTACAAAGGACATGAACTTATCATTTTTTATGGCTGCATAGTATTCCATGGTGTATATGTGCCACATTTTCTTAATCCAGTCTATCATTGTTGGACATTTGGGTTGGTTCCAAGTCTTTGCTATTGTGAATAGTGCCGCAATAAACATACGTGTGCATGTGTCTTTATAGCAGCATGATTTATAGTCCTTTGGGTATATACCCAGTAATGGGATGGCTGGGTCAAATGGTATTTCTAGTTCTAGATCCCTGAGGAATCACCACACTGACTTCCACAATGGTTGAACTAGTTTACAGTCCCACCAACAGTGTAAAAGTGTTCCTATTTCTCCACATCCTCTCCAGCACCTGTTGTTTCCTGACTTTTTAATGATCGCCATTCTAACTGGTGTGAGATGGTATCTCACTGTGGTTTTGATTTGCATTTCTCTGATGGCCAGTGATGATGAGCATTTTTTCATGTGTCTGTTGGCTGCATAAATGTCTTCTTTTGAGAAGTGTCTGTTCATGTCCTTTGCCCACTTTTTGATGGGGTTGTTTGTCTTTTTCTTGTAAATTTGTTTGAGTTCATTGTAGATTCTGGATATTAGCCGTTTGTCAGATGAGTAGGTTGCAAAAATTTTCTCCCATTTTGTAGGTTGCCTGTTCACTCTGATGGTAGTTTCTTTTGTTGTGCAGAAGCTCTTTAGTTTAATTAGATCCCATTTGTCAATTTTGTCTTTTGTTGCCCTTGCTTTTGGTGTTTTAGACATGAAGTCCTTGCCCATGCCTATGTCCTGAATGGTATTGCCTAGGTTTTCTTCTAGGGTTTTTATGGTTTTAGGTCTAACGTTTAAGTCTTTAATCCATCTTGAACAGGTGTTGGCTTTTCCTTATTGATTTGTAACTAAAATAGTACTTTTATTTACTAAATAAAGTAGTACTTTGATTTATAAGTGAAATAATATATTGCCTGTTGTGTGTTATGTTATACACCAGCTGTTCACTTGTATTTTATTTTGTTTACGGCAATTTTTGGCCTTGTAGAAAATCTTAATGTGTGTAATTGATTATCAATCTTTATGATTTTTAAAATTTAAATCTTGCTTGAAAGACTTTAAGATAAAAACAAAATCACTCCAATATTGTATTATTTTGGAAATTTTATCCTTTATCATTAAGACTTTGATCTATTTGGAATTTATTTGAAATTCAGGTTGAAATAATAATCTGGTATTATTATTTCAGCATTGTTGGACTGTTATCCCTCTATGATTTACTGAATTATTTATCTTTTATCCGCTAATTTGAATATATAGAGTACACAAAATTTGCATAATTACTTAGATCTATTTCTGTACTTTTAAATCTCTGTGACTGTGCTGCCTGTTTAATCAGTCTTTTGTTTAGAAGCATTTATTTTCTACAGGCCCACAACCTGCAGTGACCAGCGCAGGAAATCAACCCATTCTTCAGCTACAGGTAGCCAGCTCTCTATCTATAAGATAGACTATAGGAAGTCGGACTGCTACCCCTAGTTCAACCTAAAAGACCCAAAACTTGTTTAAACACTGACAGCTTCCTTAATTTTTATTCCCACTTCCAACTTAAGAAGAAACAGAGAAAGCCAAATATGCACCCCTAGCCAATCACATAGGATACCCTGTTTCTAGTTAGCTGCCTACAGCTTGCCCATGCCAACAGCCTCCAACCAGGGCATGCCAGAAGCTTTCCCTTTTTTCGTTGTAAAGCTTCCCACTCCTCTGCCTGCCTTGGAGTGTCTGCCAAATGCAAGTGATCAAGTGATGGTGGCTACTCCCTTGCTGTAGCAAGCTCTGCCATTGCGTGTTCTCATTTGGTTGGTTTCCATTCCACAAGTGTTACTATTTTATGTGTATGTGTCTGTGTTTCCCATTGCATTGTGAGATTGAAGATTAGCCTCTTGATGTATTCTTAGTTATATTTTCCTGAGCGTAACCTTGTGTCTTCTGTATTAGCAGGAAGCCAGGATATTTGCTGAATGCAATCTTTTTAGAGAATTTGATTTGCTTATGCTTCCTGATGCTATATAAAAATATTTCCCTCTGTAGTAGTTATTTAGAGTTTAATAAATTATGTTGAGGAGATGATGATAATGATAATAGGTTAGTAATAATACCACTCATCATATATCATATTGTTTTAAACATATTAACTGTCAACAGAGCCCTATAAGGTGGATGTTATGATAACTCCTTTTTAACATATGAGGGCACTAAGAACAAAAAGCTTAATTTACTTGCCTATGGCCACAAAAACTGGAAAGTTGGGGAGCTGAGATTTAACTCTAGGAATCTAAGCCTAAAGTCTGTGCTCTTAACTTTTAAACTATAATATCTGTCAATTCTAAAGACAGATTTAATATTGTTCACCTTGGTTCTGGAACCTAGGTATTAACTGCTGGGACACAAAAGTGAATAAAATAGGATCCTTGCCTTGAGGAATTTAGGTATTTTTAAAAATTACGTCTTTGTGAATGGGCACTCAGAGATTCACAGAGAAAGGGAGATGAGATGAGTGTTGGAAGATGGATTTTGTAGTGGGAAGTTATTTCCACCAGAGACTGTACAGAGGCATGACTGGAGATGAGGCGTGTAGAGGAAGCGGAAAAGTGGGAAAGCCCTAGGAGAGAGATGGAGGCTAGATCCTGGAGTTCCTCCTGCAGGAGCTTGGATTTTACCCAACTTTTATGAAAAGGAGACATTGAAGAATTTTTACTGTGGTGAGGGAGTATGAGTTGATATGATCAGAATTAAGTATGTATATATTCCCTTCATTTTGGATTCAAACCTCTTTCTTTTACAGAGCAGAACAAACAACCCAATATGAATTTTTGAGAGGACATGGGAAGGCCTGAGTTTACAGATAGGTGGGGGTTGGGAGCCTAATATACATGACATTTAATCTCACAACACTTTCCACAGGAGGTGGCACAAGATAAGCCAAGCCAAATGGTTAAGGAAAGGTGAAATGGGATAGCAACTCAGGTCAACTTGACTTGCATGACATTCCAGAGAGTTGCTTCTGGTCCTCATTCTGATTTTGAATGACTCACTTTAACCACTTTGGATCCCTGGTACCTTAACTGTAAAATAAGGTGGTATTATCCCTCAAGCTTTGTGATTCTTTAATTCTAATCAGAGAAACAATTAAAGTACGGTGAAGTGCCTTACCTTCTCAAATGAAGGCAATATTAATAATCTCTGAATAGAGTGGGCTGAAGTTCCCTGTAAGTGACCCCAAGGAGTGGGTTACTGCTATCCAAACACAACAAAGAGGCTATGAAACAAAAGCGTTTGAAACTCTACCAATACAAACAAAGTGCTTCTTCTCTATTAAAGCATTAAGATAATTCTATAAAAAGTAGAAAATTCCTCACAGCCCCAGATGCCAAATCGATCCCTGAGTTCCAAGGAGTCTCAGCTCCCAGATCAGAGTCAAGATTTTAAAGATGCTTTGGATGAAGAGAAAAATATTTCCCTCCATTTTGGCCTGGGCCCAAGAATGTCAACACTGCCGGCTCTGTGAGCTTCACCTCTGCTTCAGCCATCTCTAAACAATGGCCTCTTAGGCTGAACAAGTGTCAGAGGTGTGTGAACCAGAGCAACTCCATCTTAAATAGGAGCTGGGTAAAATGAGGCTGAAACCTACTGGGCTGCGTTCCTAGACGGTTAAGGCATTCTAAGTCACAGGATGAGATAGGAGGTCAGCACAGAATGCAGGTCATAAAGACCTTGCTGATAAAACAGGCTCCAGTAAAGGAGCCAGCCAAAACCCACCAAAATCAAAATGGCGATGAGAGCGACCTCTGGTTGTCCTCACTACTACACTCCCACTGGCTCCATGACAGTT
Source organism: Gorilla gorilla gorilla (assembly GCF_029281585.2). Lineage (NCBI taxonomy): Eukaryota > Metazoa > Chordata > Mammalia > Primates > Hominidae > Gorilla > Gorilla gorilla. The sequence goes on from NC_073228.2 coordinate 132,713,032, forward strand.
TACAAATGCCATGGTACAATGTCAGGAAGTTACCCAATATTGTCTAAAAAGGGGAGGCATGAATAATCCACCCCTTGTTTAGCATATCATCAAAAAATAACCATAAAAATAGGCAACCAGCAGCCCTCAGGGCTGCTCTGTCTATGGAGTGGCCATTCTTTTATTCTTTTACTTTCTTAATAAACTGGCTTTCACTTTGCACAGCAGACTCGCCCTGAATTCTTTCTTGCGCGAGATCTAAGAACCCTATCCATGGGTCTGGATCGGGACCCGTTTCTGGTAATACAAGCGCTTGGTAAGAAAGGTCTCAGTGGCAGAGAGGGATTGCATAAAGGACCTCTGAGTATGTGTTTCTGCATCGCATAAGGCCAATATGATGGGAAGCACTAGATAAAAACAAAATGTCCAAATCTCTTCTTAAAAAGGATACATTTCCCAGTATAAAGTTAATCTGTTACAAAATAGTTATGTTTTCTAAGGAAATTTAGAATAAAGAAGTAAGAGTTAAAAAAATTATTCCCAATACCTCACTATTACCCATTACCACTGGTATATTTTTCATAGTCTAGAATAATGGACCTGTTTCTGTTTGCTTTTTTATATAACTCCAAAATATGATAGAAACAATTGATATCATGCAAAACTTACTTTAAATTTAAATTTAAATAAAAATTAGATCCTTATTAAAATTAATTGGTTAATTAATCACCTGAAGAATAAATCCATGGGATTATCCACAAAGAAACATAACTAAAAAATGAGCAATTTTATTCTATAATACATGTATACTTCAAAACATCATATTGTACACAATCAATAGTACAATTTTATTTGCCAATTTAAAATAAAATGAAATAATCAATATTGTCCAGCAAATTTTAAACACAAACTGCAAAAATGCAATTCTAAAATGCATACCTACCATATAAGCGTTATGCTCCTTTATGTCAAGCAACTGTAGACATTTTAATTTAGTATTAAAAAAAGGAAATTCACTCCAGTTGTGATAATTAGCAGAAAAGTAAATAGAGTTCAGAAAATGTTGAAAGTTTGATCAAGATAAAAACAATACAGATAGAAGCTTTTGCCAGCAAGAAAAGCAAAGAAAGGTAAATACTTATCCATGCAGGAGATAGAGAGCTGACTTATTCCTATCCCCAAAATTCCTGACCATGAGGGAAAAAAATAGCTCACTGGGAGACATGTATTCACATTATAAAGAGTAAATGAGTTAAGAAAGGTCAGGGATAACTTACAGGAATATATTATGCACTATAAATCATTTTTTCCTAAATGTAGAAAGCATTGAAGAATAAACGTTGAATGTTGTCTATTTTTTCCAGTAAAATAACAGGACTTTCAAAAAATATCAAACAAATAGTTCAAAAACATAGCAATTCAGCAGAGGATAAATGTCTTGGAATGCATTGGCACAAATTGTCTATTTAGAATGCACTTTGGCCCAATTAGATGAGATGACTATGCAAAAAAAATTTTTTTTGAACAAATTTTTTTGTTCGCAAAAAAAATTTTTTTTGAACAAATTTTTTTGTTCAAAAAAAAAATTTGTTGAATAAAATGTTAATGAATGGTAACATAATTATTGTGCCAATTGCTAAGCTAATTGCTCATTAATTAAACTATGAACATTCATGGGGAATAAATATTTGGAGAATAGAGGTGTGGATGGCATAGATGAATTAATCAAAGCCAATGAGTACAGTGGGTAAGAGTTTGGGCTACTTCCTAGTTGCATGATTTCGGGTGAGTTACTTCATATCTCTGCCTCATTTCCACATTTGTAAAATGAAAATAATAATATCTACCTCATAGGACTGCTGTTATGACAATTAAAAGAGATGAGTCATTTAAAGTCCATGACACAGTGCTGGCAGTAGACCCAGAAGGAACCAGCCATTGTACAAAGTAAAATAACTGTGGAATCAGATTTAGAATTCATGTTTTCTTCCCCCTTGTTTGATGTTATTTAGGAGGTGATACTAAAGACATTGTCATAGGCAAAGTCAGTAACCCCTGATATTTGAACTTGGTGCAAATTGATTACTATGCTATTTAAAGGTTCATTAAATTTAGTTATTACTGTAATCTCACCCTAAACTTAATGGTGTTGAAACAAGGACTGTCTAACCTCTAAATCAAAAACTAAATAAAAATGTAAAGATGCTAAATGCAATCCTGTGGTTATGTATTCATCCACCATATGGTGTCTTAATGTGTTTCTTAGCATCTGGTGGAATAAAGCCAAGATGCTGGGTTTGATCCCATTTGGGTCTGTTAACCACTTTAGTGCATGTTTACCTAAGTCATACTTGGCTTGCCAGCTTGCAAAGGCATGATTTTGGAAGGAACAGTAGTGAGTTATGGGGGTAAGTGATAGTTAAGAAGACAGGGGAAGGTGTTCATTCCTAATGATGGTAGGCTGCTTCAATAATAGCAGATTCATGCATAAAAGACAGTATAACATGATGTGTTCATCTAGAAGCACACAAAATTTCAAAGACATACTGAAAAAGTCAGAAATAGAAAAAGGTTAATCTCAGTTTGCTATATGGTCATATTTACCCCTCCAAAAAATGTAAAGTCAATATTCCAATAATCTCAAAAGTGCATTCTAACTTCCTCTTGGTTCCAATTGTTTTCATTAGCTTTAGTTCTCCATATGAGACTTCTTATTAGGCCTGTTTCATATTTCTGTACTCTTTCAGGAGGTCACGACCCCAGTCTCCTGCTATGCCCTTCATTATTCATTAGATAAGATCGAGATTATCTTCTCACCTGGAGGGCAGTGACAAAACTTTGGTGTAATTTAGGATCTTTTCTAATCTTTCCATCTGTTTGGATTAGGGAAGATTCCTGTGAATGCTCAATTTCTTTGATCTTTTATTCAAAGGTCCTGGTTTGATAAGGTGGTTGGCAAGATTCTAGCGCTTTACTTTTTCCTTGGTCTTTTATTGAACCAAATTCCCTAAATTTTGCTTTAGGAAGAAAAAAGGCAATTCTTTAAGTGTAATGGGCTGCAGGGTCTCTGAAATTTAATTTAATATGATCTTCCATTCTAAAGGACAAAATAATATAACCGTCTTTGCTGTGAACTGTGTGTAGAATATACTTGTATCAACTTCCCTTGCTTGCTGAGTACATGTTGGGATAAATCACTGTGGTGTGATTTATGAAGTCCCCTCCTTCTCTCAGTCTCTCCCCAGCCTATTTGAGTTTCCTATCCAGGCATCAGGCCTTTCCTGACAGATATGATAGAATTGGTACTGGTAGTCACTCCCAGCAGGGTCTGTCTTTGATGTTTTATTAAGTGTATGATTTACTGTCTCTTCTTTTGATTTACTAACTAAAGTAAGAAATAAGAACGTTAGGTTGGTAACAATATCCAAATGGCCACTTTTAAGAAATTGCTGGCCGGGCGAGGTGGCTTATGTCTGTAATCCCAGAACTTTGGGAGGCCAAGGCAGGCAGATCACCTGAGTTCAGGAGTTTGAGACCAGCCTGCCCAACATGGCGAAACCCCATCTCTCCTAAAAATACAAAAAAATAGCTGGGCGTGGTTGTAATCCCAGCTACGCAGGAGAATCACTTGAACCCAGGAGGTGGAGGTTGCAGTGAGCTCAGATCGGCCACTGCACTCCAGCCTGGGCAGCAAGAGGGAAACTCCATCTTAAAAAAAAAAAAAAAGAAGGAAATTCCTTTAAATGTGTTAGTTTTCAGAACAGTGAGATCGCCACTAAGAGTATTTTCTCATCATCAAGTATATGGCTAGATTGGAAAGTGATTCTATAATCAAAAAATGCCATTCAAAGAAAGTTTAAGCAATTGGCTGGCAGGAAAAGTGGTTACCTTCTCCCTTCCCCCGTGTGTGTGTGTGCGTGTGTGTGTGTGTGTTTGTGTGTATGTAAACTTACAAATTCTTTCCCCTGGTTAAAAAAAACACACACACACAAAACAATGATGACAACTGTAATTACATCCTGGCAACATTGAAAAAAAGAGAAATTGATCAGTGTTGCAAGCTTTTCTTTCTTCCTAATAATCATCGTTTGTGAATACTAGAAAATAGAATGCCTGATGTTTATCACTACACATTAAAGGACACTTTAGGGAAGGCTAATATTTTGGCCTTTGGGACCTTGTTATGCTTGAAGCTTTACTGGTGGAACATCAACATTCTTTGCCTTCTCTTTGTAAAATATTTGCTGTAAAGTGTAAATAAAGAAAGGAGAGTATTTCTTCACATTGCTATGCTAAAACATCTGGGATCTGGGGTTGTGTTTATACCCTTCTGCACTGCAGGCAGTGCAGGAAGGCTCCTTCAAAGCAGTCTGGATTTTTCTTTCACCTCCTTGAATGTCCAAAGAGTAACTTTTATGGTTTTTTTTTTTCTTTTGGAAGACGATTTTTGCCCAGCATATGGAGCATCTTAAACACTTGGGCCAAAAAACAAGTCACTAGAAAGGGAAGTTCTCCAATTTATCTTACAGAACACCTGCTTATATCCTCAAGGGCTCTGTGTCACTCAAGGCTCCACCTACATTCTCAACATATAAGATCCAAAAATAACATAGTGCTTTTTGGACTACAATCTCACTTTAAAATGCATTTCCACCTTGCCTGTTCCAAACAATATGATTACAAAGAATCAAACAATAGGATAAAGCAAATAAATAAGAACTTGGAGAGGAAATTAGGTAGAAATTGAATGGAAATTGAACAGAAAATAAGGACAGGGAAACAAAATTGAGTTTAATACACAGAATGCATGCTGTATGCTCATTACAGGTGAGCTACAAATTTGGATTTGAATTTCCTAGCAAACTAATAAAAAAGAAACACTGAATTAATCATATGAGTTTTGACATCAAGAAAGAAAAACATGGTGGCTATGTCTGTAATCCCAGCACTTTGGGAGGCTGAGGCGGGCAGATCACCTGAGTTCAGGAGTTGGAGGCCAGCCTGGCCAACATAGCAAAACCCCGTCTCTACTAAAAATACAAAAAAAAAAAATAGCCAGGCGTGGTGGCAGGCGCCTGTAATCCCAGCTACTCGGGAGGCTGAAGCAGGAGAATCGCTTGAACCCAGAAGACAGAGGTGGCAGTGAGCCGAGATCCTGCCATTGCACTCCAGCCTGGGCAACAAGAGCAAAACTCTGCCAAAAAGAAAGAAGGAAAGAAAGAAAGAAGAAAGGAAGGGAGGAAGGAAGGAGGGAGGGAGGAGGGAAGGAAGAAAGGAAGAAAGGAAGGAAAACAAGCGCCTGTTGAGAAGTTATCTCTTTTCCTGATACAGAGAGCTATGAGAATATTTTTTGGTGTGTCTTTATAGAGAGAACATGTTAATTTTGAGAAAAATATCTTCAATCTCAGTCATGTTAAGAATATAGCAAGGGCCTTCACAGGGAGGTTGCAATGCTGTTCCTTAATGTAGGTCCATTAAGTTCCTTCAGAGCAAGGTTCCAGAAAAGAATCCTAAAATGTCGTCTGAGAACACAGATTATTGGTGGTCTCACTGAAACCAAGGTTATAGTTTAGTTACTGACGGCTTATCCTTAAGAGAAATTCTCCATAAATATCCATTCATGTGTTTGTTTAACAAAATAAAGCACTGGCTATGTGCCAAGCATTGTTCCTGGTGCTGGGGTTATAGCAAAAAATAGACAATTTCTTTGTTTTCATGGAGTTTAAATCCTAGTGAGGATGGGAGAAACAGATAATTAAAAAATAAAAGAGGAAATAATTTTAGAGAGTTATAATGAGAAGGCTAAGGAAAACCAAAGCAGAGTAGTGGTACAAACGTGGACTGCTTTTGATAGGTTTGAGGCATTGACAATTGAGCTGAGATGAACAAGAAGAAGGAGCCAGACAAATACCTGGGAAACTCCAGCAATCCCAGGGGAGTGAACAGTAAATGTGAACATCAAGAAGTGGACTTGATCTTGGCAGGTTGAAGGGGTTTGTGGGATTGGGCTATACCGGACAAGGGGGATGGAAGCAGAAATGCCCCAAGCGTGTATGGCTACAAATTCAGAACCAAATTTGCAGCTTACTTCTAATGAGCATAAAGTGCAAATTGGCAAAGGGCTCACCTACCTTAAACACTTGAATTCCATCATTTGGCCATTGTCATAGTACCATAAAAATACAGTAGTTTTTTGGTATTGTATTATGTTAGAAAATGACCTTTGACTGACATGTTAGAAAATTATCATAATAAATACAGACATCTATGATATCCTGTGATTTTTATTGATTGCTATTATAAAAATACTGCAACATTATTTTGGGAAAGATCATGGTCGATAGGACCACATTTAACATGGTAGTCAAAGTCTAACATAGGCCTTCATATTGTGGAATAGTGGGTGACACTAAACATTCTAACATAAATCTTCACAGATTCTGTGTGTCTGCTGGATGGAAATGGTCAGTTTTAGAGGTGCTGAAATTCTTTCAGGTGCCAAGGAGCCCCTCGAGGCACTGTATTAGAGAGAGATGGGTTATTAAATCATCACTTAAACTGTAAATCATCTCTGTGAGTGATTTACTCCCTTGTCCTTGCAGGATTGAGAAATTATTGCGAAAAAGAAACCCCAGGAATATAGCTCTTAACTAGAAAGACATTATCTCAGGTTTAAAAATATCTCTAATCAGTTAAACAACAGTATTCTGAGTTGCAGAAAATATAGAGCACAATGATGGTACTGGAAATGAAATGTAACAGAATGATGAAATCTATAAATCACAACTCTGGAAGTCTTAAGCAAGTCCTAGTGTTTAAAGACAGCATCCTTTGATATTCTACTAATTGCTGCAAAGGGTGTTTAGAAATAGCAGAATTTTCTAGGAAAAAATAATGATGCACTTTTAGTTTAAAGTGACACCATCTTTTAAGATTTGACAACATCTTGGAAACAGCTGCCATAACATCTTTTTTCATATTTGCTTAGTTAACATCATTGTGACATTAGTCTATGGCTGCCAATAAATTTTCATTAAAAATATTTGTTTAATATGAGAAGGCTCCAGAAGGGAAGGTATTTAAATCTAGAAACTGAAACAAACCAACATATTATCTAATAATAATTTATAAAATATTATATTCTTATTTTACATGCTATATAGGAAGATAATTGATGGTTAATTGGAGGACAAAAATTCTTTAAAATGACAAAATTCCTCCTACTTTGTCAGACTATAAATTTCTATGAACTTAGCATTTGTTGTTCAACTTGAGTAAATGTTATATCCATTTCCTTGGCATTATATCTTCTTTCCTTTCGTTCAGTTTAAAAGGAGGACCACAACTATATTTCCAAGGAATTCACAACATTGTATAGATTAATACAAACTGATAGTTTGGGACCTATTCATCTCTAAGCTTTCTTTAGTTCTCTCTCCTTCACAAATGGGTGAATTGACATAAATCTATTCTTCCTACTCATCTTCTCTCTGCCCCTGTGAATGTCATCATCTTGTGTTGATTGAGAGGACTGGGTGTGAGAACATAAAATATCAAGGCATCTCGAGTAGAGCCGTATACCAAATAGCAACATTTTGGTCCATGACGAACTGCATATGTGATGGTGGTCCTCTAAGACTAAAATGAAGCTGAAAAATTCCTATTGCCTAGAGGCGTCATAACCACAGTGCAACGTATTGCTCATATATTTGTGGTGATGTTGGTGTAAATGAAACTACTGCACTGCCAGTCATATTAAAGTATAGCACATACAATTATGCACAATACATAATACTTGATAATAATAATGAATGATTAGTTACTGGTATATGTGTTTACTACATTATGCTACATTATATATTTTATTGTTATTTTTGAGTGCACTCCTTCTACTTATAAAAAAAGAAGTTGTCTGTAAAACAGCTTCAGGCAGATACTTTAGGAGGTATTCCAGAAGGAGGCATTGTTATCACAGGAGAGGACAGTTCCATATGTGTTTTTGCCCCTGAAGAGTTTCCAGTGGCACAAAACATGGAGGTGGAAGACAGTGATATTGATGATCCATCGATGATCCTCACCCTGTGTAGGCCTAGGCTAATCTGTGTGTTCATGTCTTAGTTTTTAACAAAAAAGTTTAAAAAGTTAAAAATATTTTTAAAATAGAAAAAAGGCTATAAAATAAGGATATAAAGAAAAAATATTTTTATACAGCTGTATGATATGTAGGCGTTTTAAGTTAAGCATTATTACAAAAGAGTCAAAAATTTAAAAATTAAAAAGTTGACAAAGTAAAAAAATTACAATAAGCTAAGGTTAATTTATTACTGAAGGAAGAAAAATATTTTTATAAGTTTAGTGTAGCTTAAGCATACAGGGTTTATAAAGTCTACAGCAATGCACAGTAATATCCTAGGACATCACCTTTACTCACAAGTCATTCCCTGACTTACCCAGAGTAACTTCCAGTCCTGCAAGCTCCATTCATGGTGTACACCTATACAGGTGTACCATTTTTTATCTTTTATACAATATTTTTACTATATCTTTTCTATGTTTAGATACACAAATACTTACCATTGTGTACCAGTTGCACACAGCATTTGGTACAGTAACTTGTTGTACAGCAGAGTCCTCAGACCCTGGGCTGGAGACTGGTATTGGTCCTGGCCTTTTAGGAACCGGGCCACACAGCAAGAGGTGAGTGACAGGCCACTGAGCATTACTGCCTGAGCTCCACCTCCTATCAGATCACTGGTTGCATTAGAGTCTCATAAAAGAGCAAACCCTATTGTGAACTGTGCATGTGAGGGATCTAGGTTGTGCACTCTATGAGAATCTAATGCCTGATGATCTGAGGTGGAACAATTTCATCCCCAAACCATCACTTCTCCCCACCCCCCTCAGTCCATGGAAAAATTGTCTTCCACAAAATCAGTCCCTGGTGCCAAAAAGCTTGGGGACTGATGCTGTACAAGTTTGTTGCCTAGAAGCAGTAGGCTATATATGATATAGCCTAGGTGTGTAGTAGGCTGTACCATGTAGGTTTGTGTAATACACTCTCTGATATTCACACAACGATGAAATTACCTAATGATGCATTTTCCAGAACGTATCCTTATCATTGGCAATACACAACTCTACTTTCTGGAACAGGCAAATTATGTTATTCACTGGAAAAAGATTAGTTGCTCTACAAGCAAAGAGTACTACAAGTCCATTCATATTAGTCAGAATTTCCCACACTAAAATAATCCTATCCTCATTTTAGATTTAAAGACCCACCTTATCCCATCATCATCTAACTAAAAATTATTTGCTTTGCCAGTGCTAGGTACAGCACTTTTCTAGAATGTCCAGACATCAAATCTCTTGTCTCTACTGCAGAAAGTTAAGCAGAAATGTGGAAGTTCTTCAGTTCTTGGCACCAGTGGAGACAATGGTCTTAAATTACTGTATCAAGCTTCACAAACCAATGTTCACTTCACTCAAAAGCTGTCTAGACCTCACTAGATAGTGAGACATTAGGATGAATATAAAACAGCATAATTTGCTACAAATTCTGCTAAAAGCATAAATAATCACATTCTCTATGTTATTAGGAAACAAAACTGAGCAAGTTTTAAAGATTTGTAGTATGCAGGGGCTTTGTTACCTCCAAAAAGAAAGGGGAGCTTCTCTAGAAGAATGCTTTCTGGAAAAAAATGACCTCCCAGCAATAGCTAACATGTCAGCAGCCTCTTCCTCTGTGCAGAGAACCCTGCTGAGTTCCTTGTGTGCATTATTTTATTCTCTCATCACAAAATTCTTGTGGACTATTTATCATCACTACCATTTCACAGCACCAAGGTTTAGAAATGTTCAGACTTGACCAAGTTTATACAGCTAGTAGAGTACTTGATTTTGAATATTGCTGCCTGCCCACTTAACATGGTTATGAGTAATGTGAGCAGCTTAGCACAGAAACATCCAAGAATCAGGTTTGATGGGCTGACAGATACAATATCAAGTAAATGCAAAATGAAGCTATTTTCCGAAATGAATATGGCTTGTCCTGGAGATAATTTTGTCGATGAAAGCCAGCCTGAATCCTGCTAATTATTTAGAAAGAAAAATCAAAACTAATGCCAAAAAAATGTGGGTTTCTAAATTTATCAAAGTCGTTCACTTCCAATTTATTTCTACATGATCTCTTTTCCTCCCTGAAATCCTAAATTGCTATGGGAGCAGGGGAACAGAAAATATGAATGTGGAACTTTGGGTAGAATATAATAAAAAACTTTACATTTTTTTAAGTAATGCATTTGTGATGAATTATGAAAAGAACTGGAAAAATGTGGGCCATAGGGTAAACAAATAAACAAAATACAAAAGAAAAAAATCCAACCTAATTGAAAGCATCCTTTTTGTCTCCTCAATTTTCTTTACATTTTTTTGTGTTTTAGAATTCAAGTCTGGATATGGACAGTATAAATGGTTTAAATAACACAACAAACACAACATTGCCTTTCTGTGCCTCACTCTCTTCTTTTGGGTGTGTGAGAGTAGCAGGGTGTAGCAGCAATAAACTCTGGTATAATTGTGGTATTAGATTATCATATATACTCAAAGAGTATCCATTGAGTGAATTAATGAAAGAAGGCTTAAAGTGAGTAAATCATATGAGTCATTTCCTGAAAAGCAATTAATTACATTTAAGGATGGAACAAGATCATTTCTAAATTATGAGGAAAAGAACAGGGCAGGTTATATTATTGTTATTTGTTATATATAAATAATAGAAAATCCATCTATATGGTAAAAAATACGAGTTTACAGGTAATGTATTTATATCCTACAAAATCATTTGTTGACTGATTACTTCCACTCCCCTGTCTCTTAGGGAGGGTGACTGATTGAATGGAACTTGATCTTTCAGTTCAGAGTCAGAACATACTCTTCCCAGGGCCTAAGAAACTCAAGGTACATAGGGCAAGTGAGAAAGATCCAGAAAGTCTTTATTTTAAATCCTACGTGAATGATGACAATATTGAGATTCAAAGTGCCTCTTCTAACCAGGATAGTCTAAAGAACTATTCATTTTTCAGATAAAAGAGGTCTGGCATTATTAGCTTTCTTTTCTTTTATTGGCCTCACTAGATTCTAAAAAGCTTGGGGGAATCACTATGGTAGATATTTGTGGTTTACGTTCACCTCATCCTTTTCCACTCCCTCTTTCTTGCCTTTGCTCTGAATTTCCTGCGTAGTTTGCCAGGGATATGCCATACTCCTAACTCTATTTAGTCCAGACTGACTTAGACCAATCCTCATAATTCATATTCCTGACTGTAATGGTTCAGGGGTAGGCACATACACAAACCAGGCCAATGAGGGCTGGAAGACTCAATGTGGGGATTTGAGATTGAGGGATCTGGGAAGTAGACATTCTAATTTTACGCTGGAGATGAATGAGGAAGTATTTAACATCAGGAGCTTTTTATTAGACAGCATTTCTTTAAATCACACAGAGCTTTTAGTCAATACTTCTCTAGAAGTCCACAAGGGGTACCCAACCTGAGAATGAAGCCACCACCAAGAAATATGAGCCTATAAATGGGGAGAGAGAAACCAGATTTTTGGTGATGTCATTGAGCTAACAGATCAAACCTGAAGCCTGAACACTTTTCATTAGGATAGGCCAGGATAATTCCCTTTATTTTTAAAGACACTTGGACATGGCTGGAGTGCTAATTGCAACATAAAGAAGAGGAATTGATATAGGGATATACTTTTTATTAGACACGGCCTCACACACAGTGAGTTAAATAATGGAATGTTCCTAAAGTATGTTCTCTCAAACTTTAACACCTAGTTTTTAAAAATGATTCTTATTTTATCATTGCTATGTCAGGACATCTAAGTGATTATTTTATCTAAGGTCAACAAGAGGAGTTAAAACTCTTCAAAATTGTTTGTTCAATAGATTTACACTTAACCTATGAGTTATTTATTTCCTTGGAAATCTGTAAAGCAGATTGCTTTCCTAAATTTTTTGTTTGTAATCTGTGACTTTTTTGTCAGGCGATCCTTTGCATTTGCTCAACAAGTGAAACAAATTACTTTTTAAATATGTCTTGAACTATCATTCATTTTGAGAAGAACTTCAACTGCTCTTACAGACTATCTCAGAATATTTTGAGAAATAGATACGAGACTTGTTTAGGCACATTCACGCTTACTACTGTTTGCATGCCAATTTTTAAGTCCTGCCAGAGAACCCTGGACACCCTGCAGACACTATGTCACATGCTGGGCAGACATGGAACAGGGCTTCACATTGTGCAGCATGGTAGCGATTTCAGGTGTCACTCAGAACGAAGTGTATCCCCAGCTTCTCAAAGATCTTTGGACTGACTGCCAACTAATGAATCAATTAAATCATGCTATGACTTTTGACTCCAGAGATAAGTCACACCCCTTAGTAAAGCTAATATTGTTTAACTTTAGTCCCTCAAAATACTTTGATCTGTGTGTTAGGTTTTTTTGTTTTGTTTTGTTTTTTACTTTGAGTTGTCAAAAGCACTGAAGGAATGGTAAAATATGTTGAATGCTTACCCAGTGTCAATGCAATCATGTATGTTGTTTCGTTTCAGTCTTATACAAATCCTGTGCATTATATATCATCTTCATTTTACAGATTAGGAGATAAACTTAGCTTAAGTAATATGTGATAGCTCGTAAGAAAAGGAAAAATGCTGAGAATAATGATGATGATGATGATGATGATGATGATAACGGAATTGGACTCCTTTGTCACTGACTAGCGTCAGCTCATATTTTAGCTTACCACACAGCTTTTCTGGAGAATGGTTGTTTCTTATAATTTTATAGGGCTAACCTGAAGTGCTTACTTTAACTTAGATTATTGGTCAAAGTAGAATTGAGAAGCCAGTGCATATCAGACAGCATTTCCTTAAATCACAAATAGTTTGCTGTGTAGCAGTTTGTAAAAAAGAAGAGAATTCAATGACTACAAATCTGCAAAATTGTGAGAGGCACTGGGAATTTTTTGACCTACCTCTTTCATTATTTTAAGTTGAAGCTGCAGGACATCTAGACATGTAGTCACAGAATCACTTATCCAGAACCACTGGAACTCGAAACATGTCACCCTGGTTTGGTGTTTCATACTCTTATATGACTCCAAGGATAAACTAGTAATAAAGTAAATTTAAAGGGATTAGAGAAGGAGGAAGGAACTTGCTGGGGAAAGCCATAATAGTTAAATCCAAGTAAAAATTAAGTTACCCAAGTGACAATTTAATATGCTCATGGCTTAAGGAGAAATAAGATTTTTATTAATAAGGAGTAAAATAAATTCAACATTGTGCTTGGCGTATTATTATTTGCTACCCCTATATTCGTTATTAAGAACTACGATAAGATACAGACCCATCACCGCCCACTTTAAATTGTGGGAGAAAAGTAAAAGAAAAAACAAATAATAAAATAACACAGGACTCCAGTGACAAAACGGAGATGTGGTGCTAGTAGAAAAGAAAAGAGAGAAAATGGATTATAAAAAAAAAGATAAATAAAAGATGAGGCAGAATAAGAAAAAAAAACAACAACCCGGGAGCAAATTTGAATTGCTTCTATATATTATATAACATTTTCTTAAACATTTTTGTTGGCTAATATCAATCAGTACTTTTATCTTTCATAGGCTAAGCACAAAGACATAGCTGTAAATTGCATGAAGATAACCTTCAGCTTCACAAAAACAAACAAACAAACAAAACAACACCATGATTTGTGGCTACATATGTCGTGCATTGGGCAACTCCAGAGGGCACCATTCATATAGACTATGATGGGAATGATACACCATGGAGTTGATCACTGCATGACCTACTCAATTGTACATTCCTGTCTAAGGAAGCTACTGGCTAGTTCGTTATATCACAAATGTTGTATTCTATAACAGTAAATAGGTATTTTCCAAGATGTGATTTGCAGATATAATGTAGGTTTCTTACAAAACTATAAAACAAGATGGCCACGAGAAAGGGATTTTCCCAAAGGACCAAACAAGAAGTCCATATGTCCCAAAGCTCGTTACCTGCTATGTTGACATACACAAACTTCCAGATCTAGACAAATGGACAGTAAGATTTATTTTGAGAGTATCTGTGTTACTTTAAACAAAGGGCACAAAATGCTTTCTTAAAAGGTCATCCTTCAAATATCTGATTGTCACACTGTGAACCCTCACTTGTGACCAATACAGTCACTACACCTAAATAAATAGAGAGGAAGGCTTGCCCTGTGAAACACTTAAGAAAGAAATGGAGAAACTTGCAGTTTGTAACCTCAGCTATGACCCTAACATAGTGTGTGGTCCTGAGAAAGCCATTTAACCTCTTGATGTCTCAGATTCCCTTTTAAGTCTCAAATTTCAGTGGGTGAAGTGAGGATAGGGTTTTGGAATTATCTCTCTTAAGACCCAGGAATGCTACAAGAATGACTGAATATTTTCTAAATGGAGAATAAAATTAAGTTTTCAATAGGAAAATATTTTCGCTAAGAGCTCTGTGTGGGGTGGATAAAGGAGTTTGAGTGATTTTAGATTTCGATGTTAAATTACTTTTAGTTTTTCTTTCCTAGAGGATAATTTAATATGTTTGTGGGTTAAAGAGAAACACAATTTTTATTAATAAGGAGAAAAAATAGATCTAACATAGTTTTCCTTATATTAACATTTGCTATCCCCATATCCATTATGGGAATTGCAAAGTGATACAAGCACGTTGCTCTTGTATGTGTATATAGAAATGTACCAGCAAACAGTACAGGATAGAAAGTCAGTTTATATAAGACAAATAAGGCACATTTCTAGTATTTAAAGAGCTGAAAGACATTTTCAGAGATTCCAGGTCCAATTGTTAAAAATAATTTTGTATCTCTAATGATAATTAGGGGTGTTCAATCTTTTGGCTTCCTTGGGCCACATTGAAAGAAGAATTGTCTTTGGTCACACGTAAAATATGCTAACACTAATGATGGCTGATGAGCTAAAAAGCAAATTGCAAAAAAAATCTCTTAACGTTTTAAGAAAGTTTACCAATTTGTGTTGGGCCACATTCAAAGCCATCTGAGATGCATGTGGTGCCTGGGTCAGGGGTTGGGTAAGCTTGGATTATAGATAAAATATAGACACTGTAACATAAAGTGTCCACACCCTGGAAACTTTAATATTTGGAGTTCTGTGCTATTGGTTCTTGGAATAGTTTCAAAATAGATCTAACATAGTTACTATTTACATAGTTACAATAAATACCTACTATTTATTGAGTACCTAATATACATTTACTCATTTAATATTTAATATCTAAATTAACTCATTTAGATATTCACAAATGGTAGAGGGAGAGAATGAATCCAGGGAGTCTAGGTGAGAAGCCCAGGCCAGAGACTATGAGGTAGAGGTTGTTGTTACACCAGTTTTAGAAGTGAGGAGACTGAGGCACAGATAGGTGGAGTCACTTGAGAAATGTAAATGGCAGGCTAACATTGTCTTTATGGTAGAATTATGAACTACACAAGAGATGGTCCGTCATGGCTCCACCATAATAGCACAGGCAGGTGTTCTATCTCAACAGACAAAACGAAGTTGAAGAGTTAGGGCTTCAGGAAATACAATATACAAAACTAGTTTAGAACATCCTCTTGGAACTAATCACTAGGCAATCCAAGTTAGGGCACCCCCGTGGCACTTGAGCATTTACTCCAGCTCTGGGAATGCTGTGGAAAGAGAAATGGAAATCCAAGTACCAGCCACATTGGCTAGAAATCCAGGTCTCATGGGTATTTGCCTATCCAATTTATGAAGTTTTTTTGACTACAGAGCTTCAATTCAACTAAATATTTATTGCAAGCCTTCAGTCTGCCAAGAACTGTGCTGTATACTATGGATGCAAACATAACTGATGTATAGTTCAGACCTTCAAGGAGTTTTAACCTGGCAATGTAGCCTGATGTAGGTACAAAGACCCATAATACCAGGTAGAATGAACTCTAAAAGATATATGGATAAAATGTCATGAGAGTCTAAGAGAAAGCAGTTAATTGTGCTGAGAGTCAGAAGACAGGTGAATGCTGGTGAATTGGGATGACATGCAGAAGGAAAGAATCCAGCATGCATATAGAAATGAATGAACTCTATGTGGTTGATTCTGGATGTGGTAGTGGTCAGGCATAACCATAAATCAAGAAGCAAGAGGGAAAACCATAAGATGAAGTTAGGTGGGGGCTAGATTATCAAGAATATTGAATGTCATACTAAGTCACTGTATCTCTATACTGTAGATAATACAGAGTCATTAAAAGTTTTGTTTTTGAATAAGGGGTAAATGACATGATCTGATATTAATTTTACAAAGATGAATTTTAGAACAGGATGGGAGATAATGAAAGCAGAGAATCAAAGTAGAATGCATTTGTGATATAGTAAACAAGAAAAACTGGAGAAAACCCAAGCTGAGGAATATATTGGAGGTAGAATTGACAGGATTCTACCTGTAACCATTACATGTTTTGCAAGAAAAACTTGTGAATCATTGCATGTGAGGTGAAAAGGGTTGAGGGCCAGGGAAGTCTAGCTGACTCCAAGTTTTTTGCCTTGTGCAGGTGGGTCGATGCCTATGATACGTAGGAATAAGTGCACAAATGGAGAAGCCCATTTGGGATGTGGGACACAACGTGTACCATACTGGGCATGTTGATTCTGAGGGTCCCTATAATTTAAGCAGAGGTAGTAGGCAACCTGGGTGAGGAGTTTAGGAGAGGATATGATTGGGCCTTTCACATAGAGTTGGGAGGCGTCATTCTTATACAAGTAACAGATGAAGCATGGAAATAGGTAGTTTCTCTTAATTAAAAGTATAAAATAGAAGCAAAGCAGATTAAAAAATTTGAATATATCTGTTTCAAGCAGTGGTTCTCAACGTGTGGGCCTCTTAGACTAGCAGCATCAGAATCAAAATGCAAATTAAAAATGCAAATTATCAGACCCTACCCCAGACTTAGTGAACCAGAAACTTTTGGTTGGAATCTAGCAACCTATGTTCCAGGTGCTTCTGATGTACCCTAAAGTTTACTATATTGGGAGAAAAATAGGAACCATTAAAGAAAAAGTCTGAGAAATAGGCAGGAGTGTGATGTCACAGACTCATTCACAGACATAATTTCAGGTATGGTCAGGGTCAGATACTGCAGAAATTTCAAGTGTTGAACGGACTGATTCAACTACGCATTGGAAACATTACAAGGGTAATTTTCCATTAAAAATTCAGGAGTAATAAGATCATAGCTGGTGGTGGTAGATTGAAGTCAAGATAACAGAATGGAAATGTAGGCTACTTACTCAAGAAGATTTTTAAAGAGGTAAGATGTTTATGTGTTGATGACAATTTTTAAAGAATATGGGTGACCAAGGAAAGTTTGGGGATTTGTTTGAAGCAAAGAATTTGAATATGATCTTCTGTTAAGGGAAAGTAGGATACTAATTGATGAAACAAGGTTCTGAAGGAGTAATTGGATAGAAGAGGATGGGATGAAGATCACATACTAAGAGACTAGAGAAATGGTGGAGGCAGGCCTCCTTTTGAAAAAGGAGATGAGACTTAGAAAACATAAGGTTAAGTTTGTAGCGGGAAAGGAGACAAATTGAGGGAGTTCATGCCAACAAAACTGTTCCCAAGGAAGCAACAGGAGAGGCCATTTTCTTTGAGTGAGAGCTGGCAAGACTAGGAGAACTTGAGAGTGGTCATGGTTTGAAAAAGTTCTGTGGGAGTGGGAACATTGGAGGGAGCCCAATGACCTGTCAACCTCAAACGGCCTCAGTTTCCTCTTCTTGCTCAGTTCTTAGGTTTTTGTACATTTCTCAAGATGTAATATGTCAACGTATTCTTAATGCCCCACCTTGTGGCCTGGCAGAAAGTAAGGTATTTATTTTTCTTGAGAAACTCACCCAACCCTGGCACAGTTTTGATATCAAACTCAGGTCAGCTGAGTGGATAACACCAGCACTCAACTGGCTCAATTCACACCAGGCAACCTAATTAAGAAGAAACTAAAGACTGTTGTTTGTGGGCTTAAAAAGACAAACTAATGGGGCGAATTAATTAATTTTGAGGATCAAACGTTCGGAAATAATAATAATGCATGAGTGTTAGGATTTGCATTTATCCTGCAGATTAGTTTTCTGGTATTTGCATAGGCATGAAATGAATTAGGTAAATGCATTTTCCAGATCTTCCCATTGTTTTAAAGCATATAATAGCATTTCAATTTATATAGTCTAGACTTGTCATCTCATACTGCTATTAAGCCATCAAACTCACAGAATTTCCCAAGCCACAGATTTCCCTTTTGGCCATTTTCACTCACCAGTTCTGTCCCAACAAATAAAGTATACATTACTCATAGATTTGAGACATGAGTAGAGAGTGAAGTTAATATTGTTGGATGACTCTACAAATATGAAAAATAATTCTATTCTATTTATTAATTTCTTAGAAGTAATCCAGGCTACCATTTGTAAATGCTCCAAATAACTGAGGTCTTTGACCAGAGATAGCTTAACTTTTGGGAACTTGCTCTTTCAGCCCTATTACAGACATAGAAGTCTGGAGGACCAAATCATTCAGTTAGAAAAGGAAACTTCTCAGAAAGCATATGCTCCTCTTTACTTCCAGTCATTAAGAAAGATCCCCCAGCTTTCAAGTTCATGAATAGAATCTGGAAAGCAGAAAATATCAGATGGTTAGATGTGACTATCAGTTCATCTCCTAAAGCCTAATCAAAAACTAAGATGGTTGTGGGCTTGAATAAAATGTGGAAAGATTTGGGAAGTGGTGAAGGGCATAACAATGGAGTAGACAGGATATGTGCTTTGAATTTACCTCATGGAATTAAGGAGCTTGCAGAAATCAATCATCGTTCCTATTTAATTGAATTCCTTTTTAATTGAGTATCTAGAATAAGTACTGAATAACTATCTGCATATGAACTTCTACTTGGAGTAAAAAGTCAAAGTTTTTGCCTTTAATTTTATGTTGTAAAGTTTTTCTTAATTCTGTAATATTGTCTGTTTCAAGTATTAAATTTATTATAGGTTAAAAAACACTTTTTTGTAGAACTAGGAATGGTGAAAATCTTTGTTCACTGGAGACTTACTATCTTTAAATTGTAAAATCCCCCAAACTACTTAACAATACCAATAGTAAAAATTCCCAAATGCCAACATTTATTTTATTCTTTGTCTTCTGCTTCTAAATCCAATATCTGTGATTGTATACAGAATGTTTCCCTCAAAAATACCTTTATAACGATTTCTTTGGGATGAAAAGAGAGCTATAAGGTTTAACTGAAGTAATAACATTTTTGAGATGAAAGATGCCACTTGGTTCATCATTTTATACAAACATATTCTTGTTATATCAAATTCAAACTACAAAAATATGGAAAGCTAATAGTGCAAGTTTTCCTTTACCTTTCCTTAAACATACTTCTGTCTGGAGGTCATCACTACATCAGTGAATGTTTCCTTCTAGAACCTTCTTTATGCATTAGTTTTCTTTGGTTTGATAATACTGTACTACAGAGAGTTGTAGGCTGCTCTCTCTGTGCCTAGAATACAGAAAAATAAAAAAAGATAAAATATTTAGATGGACCAGTAAAAATCTGAAGACAAGAAAGAGTTTCCAAAGCCCAAAAAATAATTGAAGCCTTAACATTTTATTACATAGCCTTATCAGTATCAGCTTAATGGTGCAAATATTTTGTACATTTGTGATCACTTACCACAAATACCACATAAATGAACAAACATATGTAATGTGCTCTTGGAATTTACATTCTAAGTGAAGACTTAATGTGTAGTGTCTTCAAAATTATGAATAAATAGTTTTTGAAATAATGAAAAAATTCTAAGGCTTTTGAGAGACTATTGTGTCAGTTAATTGACCATTTAAATTTTCCAAGTGATGTCGGAATTAAAATTTGTGGAAGACTGCCCTCTAATGGATAAATAAGTATTTGATATGTTCTACAAAAAGAAAAAGGGTGCTTGAAAGACACACGAATCAAATTGCTATCCTAATGCTAGTATCTTATAGTGTCGTTTATGTTAGCATACATTTACAATAAAGCAGAGAGATTTTTTTGGTGTCCATACCATACCCTAACTGTTTATATTAAAGGTCATTCAGGGTCAATTTTTGCACAGCATAAAACATCCCTTTAATATGAATCTTGTATTTGTTTTCATGGGAATCATCATAAAACTTGGCAAAATCACCAGACAGCCTATACAATTATTGACAGTCCTGCAGAGATGGTGTCATTTCAAACACTGCCGATTATTTCTCACAGCTGAGAGTAAAAGTGGCAAATAATCCAATTACTTAAAAGAAATAATTCAATACTATATGTTCTCTGCACCTAAAATACTTTTTAATGATCATCCTACTAGGGTCTTCTTCATAGTTATGCAATGCAATTTTGTTCTTATCCCCGTTGTTGTTGAGCCCACCATCATAATATCTTACAAGCACACTACCAGTAAAGAGAGGAACAAATAGATATAAATGAGGTGGGAGTATGAGAATGGCAGAGTGAGACAAATGTTTAGACTTCAGTGTTTCACACATTATGTAATATGTAAAATGACCCCTAGCTTAAAAAGAGGCTTTCTACTCTCACTGTCCCTTATCCTTAACTTATAAATGAAACTATTTTTTCCTTGGTAAATTGAGAAAAGTTCAATCCGCCTTTGTGATGTTCTGTTTCAAAAGTCACTTAAACTCCCTTCCTTTGTTCTTTATCTTTACAAGTGGGACAATGATATTTGTCCTCTACTTGACCTCAAATATTGTGATAAAAAGAGATATTCTGTTTGCTTTTGACCACTAAACTCTGGCCATGAGTTCCTTGAGAAGAGGGGCTGAGGCATCTCATCATTCTATCCCTGTTTTAGTGCAGTGCTTAGAGTGTTATAGACCGTCTAAATATTTAGCGAGTTAATGAACATCCACCTTAGTATCTCTATTGGTTTTCTAGGGCTGCCTTAGTAAAGTACAGAGGTGAGGTGGAGCAAGATGGCAGAATAGCAAGCTCCTTTGACGGCCATCCCCACAAATGTCTACACAGAAAAAGCACCTTCACAAGAACCAAAAATCAGGTGAGCACTCACAGTACCTGGTTTTAACTTCATATCACTGAAAGACGCTCTGCAGATAGAAAAAACAGTCCTGAATTGGTGATGCCACCCCTCCCCCACCCTGCCAGCAGCTGTATGGTGCAGAGAGCATCTCTGGATGCTGGGAGAGTGGGAAACAGCAATTGTGAGGTGCTGAACTCAGTGTTGTTCTGTTACAGCAGAAAGAAAAATCAGAGCTAACTCAGGTGACGCCCACCCACAGAGGGATAATTAACAGCAGCCCTAGCCAGAAGAGAATCGTGGATCCCAGTGGTCTCAACTTGAGTGCCTGCAAACCTTGCCACTAAGAGCTATAGCACATTGTGTCTCCAACTAAACTTGAAAGACTAGGCCATAAGGACTGCAACTCTAGGGCAAGTCCTAGTGCTGAACTAGGCCCAGAGACAGTGAACTGGGGGTGCATGCGACATACTGCGACACCAGCTGGGGCAGTCAAGGGAGTGTTGGTATCATTCTTCCTTTAATCCCAGGCTGCATAGCTTGTGGCTCCAAAAGAGACCCCTTCCTTTCACTTCAGGAGAGGAGTGGGAAGAGTTGGGAGGACTTTTTCTTACATCTAGGATACCGGCTCAGCCATAGCAGGATAGGGCATCCATCAGAGTTGTGAGGCTGACGTTTGAGGCCCAGCTCCCAGGTGACATTTCTAGACACACTCTGGGCCAGAAGGGAGCCTGCTGCCTTGAAGGAAAGGGCCCTGTCCTGGGAGTATTCATCGCCTGCTAACTGCATCTTGTGGTTTGAATGCCAGCTTAGCAGCAGCACAATAGAACACAAGGTGGACTTCTAAGTTTTTTGACTCTAGTCTCTGACTCCCAGATAGCACTGCTGGACCCATCCAGGGCCTGGGGGACCTCTCCATCCTGAAGGGAAGGACACAAACCTGGCTGGCTTTGCCACCTGCTGATTGTAGAGCCCCAGGGCCTTGAGTAAACATAGGAAGTAGTCAGGGAGTGGTTACAGCAGGCCTTGGGTGACACCCAGTGCTGTGCTGGCTTCAGGTTTGACCCAGCACAGTCATAGTAATGGTGGTCACAGGGGTGCTTGTGTCACTCCACCCCCAGCTTTAGGTGGCTCAGAACAGAGAAAAAAGTCACTGTATGTTTGGGAGAAAGTAAAAAAAGAGAACAAGAGTTTGTGCCTGATAATCCAGATCATCAAAGTGGTACCTCTATGAGTCTGCAAGAACCACAGTGTTAGTGGGCTTGGGTGCCCCCTAAAGTAGATAAAGCTTAGATTATAACACTGGAGTCCTTCTGAATATCTAGAAAGTCTCCCTAAGAAGGACAGCTACAAATCAGCCCAGACACTGAAGAACATCTGCTAGCATCAAAGCCATCCAGGAAAACATGGCCTCACCAAATGAACGAAATAATACACTAGGGACCAATCCTGGAGAAACAGAGTTATGTGACATTTAAGTCAGATAATTCAAAACAGCTGTTTTGAGGAAACTCAAAAAAATTCAAGATAACCTAGAGAAGGAATTCAGAACTCTATCAGATAAGTTTAACAAAGACATTAAAATAATTATAAAGAATTAAAAATTCTGGAGCTGAAAAATGCAATTGGCTTACTGAAGAATGCATCAGAGTTCTTTACAGCAGAATTGATCAAGTAGAAGAAAGAATTAGCGAACTTGAAGACAGGCTATTTGAAAATACACAGCCAGAGGAGACGGAAGAAAAAAGAATAAAAAAACAAAACAAAGCACACCTACAGGATCTGGAAAATAGCCTCAAAAGGGCAAATCTAAGAGTTACTGGCCTCAAAAAGGAGGCAGAGAAAGAGTTAGGGGTAGAAAAATTATTCAAAGGGATAATGAGAGCTTCTAAAATCTAAAGAAAGATATCAATATCCAAGTACAAGAAAGTTGTAGAAGACCAAGTGGATGTAACCCAAAAAGACTACTGCAAGGCATTTAATAATCAAACTCCCAAAGGTCAAGGATAAAGAAAAAATCCTAAAAGTAGGAAGAGAAAGGAAACAAATAACGTATAATGGAGAGCCAAAGCATCTGGCAGGAGACTTTTTAGTGAAAACCGTACAGGCCAGAAAGAGAGTGATGTGGCATATTTAATGCTGAAAAAAAATAACTTTTACCCTAGAATGGTATAACTGGTAAAAATATTTTTAAAATATGAAGTCTTATCCTTTATTAAGACTTTCCCAGACAAACAAAAGCTGAGAGATTTCATCAATGCCAGGCCTGTCCTACAAGAAATGTTAAGGAGATTACTTCAATCAGAAAGAAAAGAACATTAATGAGCAATAAATAATCACCTGAAGGTGTGAAACTCACTGGTAAATACTAAATACACAGAAAAACAGAGAATATTATAACACTGTGACTTTAGTGTGTAAACTACTCTTATCCTAAGTAGAAAGACTAATGATGAACCAATCAAAAATAGCAACTACAAAAATTTTTTGAGACATAGCCAGTACAATAAGATATAAATAGAAACAACAAAAAGTTAAAAAGCACAGGGACAAAGTTAAGTCATAGAGTTCTTATTAGTTTTCTTTTTGCTTGTTTGTTTGTTTATCCCAACAGTGTTAAGTTGTTATCAGGTTAAAATAATGGATTATAAGATAGTATCTGCAAGCATCATGGTAACCTCAAACAAAAAAAATACAATGAATACACAAAAAATAAAAAGCAATTAATGAAATCATATCACCAGAGGAAGTCACCTTCACTAGAGTAAGACAGGAAGGAAAGAAACAAGGAAGAGAAGACGATAAGACAACCAGAAAGCAAATAACAAAATGGCAGGAATAAGTTCTTACTCATCAATAATAACATTGAATATAAATGGACTAAACTCTCCAATCAGATGACATAGACTGGTTGAATGGGTGAAAAACCAAGACCCATTGATCTGTTGCCTATAAGAAGCAGACTTCACCTATAAAGACACTAATAGACTGAAAATAAAGGGACATAAAAAGATATTCCATGCCAATGAAGCCAAAAAAGAGCAGGAGTCAGTATATTTATATCAGACAAAATGTATTTCAAGACAACCACCATGAGAAGGGACAAAGAAGGTCTCTATATAATGATAAAGGGGTCAATTCAGCAAGAGGATGTAACAAGTTTAAAAAAATATATTTATATATATGCACTCAACATGGGAACATCCAGATATATAAAGGAAATATTATTAGAGAGAGATTCCAGTATCTCCATAAGATAGATGTTGGAGACTTCAACACCCCATTTTGAACCTTGGACAGATCTTCCAGACAGAAAATAAACAAAGAAACATCAGATTTAATCTGCGCTATAGACCAAATGGATCTAATAGATATTTACAGAAAATTTCATCGAAGACCTGCAGAATACACATTATTTTCTTCAGCACATGGATCATTCTCAAGGACGGACCATATGTTAGTTTACAAAACAAGTCTTAAGACATTCAAAACGTTGAAATAATATCCAACATTATCACTGACCACAATAGAATAAAATTAGAAATTAATAACAAGCAAAATTTTGGAAACTTTACAAAGTTATGGAAATTAAACAATATGTTCCTGAATGACCAGTGGGTCAATGAAGAAATTAACAAGGAAATAGAAAGTTTCTTTAAGCAAATGATAATGGAAACACAACATACCAAATCTATGGGATACAGCCAAAGAAGTACTAAGGGAAGTTTATAGCTATAAGTGCCTACATCAAAAAAGAGAAAAAACTTCAAATGAACAATCTAATGATGCATCTTAAAGAACAAGAAAAGAAAGAACAAACCAAACAAATTAGGATAATAAATGAAATAATAAAGATCAGAGCAGAAATAACTGAAATTGAAATGAAAAAAAAAAAACAAAAACAAAAGATCAATGAAACAAAAAGTTGGTTTTTTGAAAAGACAAACAAAATTGACAAACCTTTAGCCAGACTAACTAAGAAAAAATGACAGAAGCTCCAAATAAATGAAATCAGAAATAAAAAAAGAGACATTGCAAGTGATACTGTGGAAATTCAAAGGATCATTAGTGGCTACTATGAGCAACTATATGCCAATAAATCAGCAAATCCAGAATAAATGGACAAATTCCTAGATCCATACAACCTACCAAGATTGAATCAGGAAGAAATCCAAAACCTGAACAGACCAATAACAAGTAACAAGATCAAAGCCATAATGAAAAGTCTCCTTAGTAAAAAAAATCCCTGGACCTGATGGCCTCGTGGCTGAATTTTACCAAAAATTTAAAGATGACTTAATACCAATTCTACTGAAACTATTCCAAAAAACAAATGAGGAGGGAATACTTCCAAAGTCATTCTACAAGGCCAGTATTACCCTAATTCCAAAACCAAAGACATATCAAAAATAGAAAACTACAGGCCAGTATCACTGATAATTATTGATGCGAAAATCCTCAACAAAGTACTAGCAAAACAAATTCAACAATACATTAGAAAGATCATTCATCATGCCCAAGTGGAATTTATCCCTGGAATGCAAGGATGGTTCCACATATGCACATCAATCAATGTGATACATTATGTCACCAAAATGAAAAATAAAAACCATATTATCACTTCAATTGGTGCTGAAAAATCATTTGATAAAATTCACCATCCTTCATGATAAAAATCCTCAAAAAAACTGAATATAGAAGAAACATACCTCAATATAATAAAAGCCATATATGACCCATCCACAGCTAGCCATATTGAATGGGGACAAACTGAAAGCCTTTCCTCTAAGATCTGGAACAGAACAAGGATGGCCCACTGTCACCACTATTATTCAACACAGTACTGAAAATCCTACCTAGAGCAATCAGACAAGAGAAAGATATAAAGGGCATCCAAATTGGAAATAACAAAGTCAAATTATCCTTGTTTGCAGATGATATGATCTCATATTTGGAAAAACTTAAAGACTCCACAGGAAAACTATTAGAACTGATAAACAAATCAGTAAATTTGCAGGGTACAAAATCAACATACAAAACTTAGTAGCATTTTTATAAGCCAACATTGAACAATGTGAAAAAGAAGTAAAAAATAGTCATACATAAAATAAAATATCTATGAATGAAATTAATCTAGGAAGTGAAAGATCTCTACAATGGAAACGATAGAACACTGATGAAAGAAATTGAATAAGACACACAAAAAATAGAAAAATATTCCATGTTCATGGATTGGAAGAATTGATATTGTTAAAATGTCCATATTACTCAAAGCAATCTACAAATTCAATTCAATCCCTATCAAAATACCAATGATATTCTTCACACAAATAGCAAAAAAGTTTATATGGAACCACAAAAGACTCAGAGTAGCCAAAGCTATCCCCAGCAAAAAGAACAAAACTGGAGGAATCATATTGCCTGACTTCAAATTATACTACAGAGCTATAGTAAACAAGACAGCATGATACTGGCATAAAAAAAAGACACATAGACCAATGGAACAGAATAGAGAACCCAGAAACAAATCCACACACCTACAGTGAACTCATTTTTCACAAAGGTGCCAAGAACATACACTGGGGAAAACACAGTGTCTTCAATAAATGGTGCTGAGAAAAGTGGATATCCATATGCGGAAGAATGAAACTAGACCCCTATCTTTCACCATATACAAAAATCAAATCAAAATGGATTAAAGACTTAAATCTAAGACCTCAAACTACAAAGCAACTAAAAGAAAACATTGGGGAAAAATCTCCAGGACATTAGTCTGAGGAAAGATTTTCTTGAGCATTAACCCACAAGCACAGACAGCCAAAGCAAAAATGGACAAATGGGATTACACCAAGTTAAAAATCTTCTGCACAGCAAAGGAAACAATGAACAAAGTGAAGAGATAACCCACAGAATGGGAGAAAATATTTACAAACTACCCATCTGACAAGGGATTAATAACCAGAATATATAATGAACTCAAACAACTCTATAGGAAAAAGTCTAATAATTCAATCAAAAAATGGTCAAAAGATTTGAATAGCCATTTCTCAAAAAAAAAAAAGACAAACATATGGCAAACAGGCATGTAAAAAAGTTCTTAGCATCAATGATCATCAGAGAAATGCATATCAAAAGTACAATGAGATATCATCTCACCCCAGTTAAAATGGCTTATATCCAAAAGACTCATGCTGGCAAGGATGTGGAGAAAAGGGAACCCTTATACACAATTGATAGGAATCTAAATTAGTACAAGCACTATGGAAAACAGTTTGGAGGTTCCTCAAAAAACTAAAAGTTGAACTATCATGTGATCCAGCAATCCCACAGCTGGGTATATACCCAAAAGAAAGGAAATCAGTATATCTAAGAGATATCTGAACTCCTATGCTTGTTGCAGCACTGTTCACAATAGTTAA
Organism: Gorilla gorilla gorilla; assembly: GCF_029281585.2. NCBI lineage: Eukaryota > Metazoa > Chordata > Mammalia > Primates > Hominidae > Gorilla > Gorilla gorilla. Next base: position 132,740,629 of record NC_073228.2, read on the forward strand.
GATTTGGAAGCAACCTAAGTGTCCATCAACAGATGAACGGATAAAAAAAGGTGGTACTTAACACACCATGGAGTACTATTCAGGCATAAAAAAGAATGAGATCCAGTCATTTGCAACAACGTGGATGCAACTAGAGATCATTATGTTAGGTGAAATAAGTCAGGCACAGAAAGACAAATAGTACATGTTCTCACTTATTTGTGGGATCTAAAAATCAAAACAACTGATCTCATGGACATAGAGAGTAGAAGTATGGTTACCAGAGGTGGGGAAGGATAGTGGGGGATTGGAGGGAGGGAGGTGGGGATGGTTAATTGGTACAAAAAAATAGAAAAAATGAATAAGACCTACTACTTGATAGCACAATTGGGTGACTATAGTCAATAATAACTAAATTGTATATTTTAAAATAACTTACAGAGTGTAATTGGATTGTTTGTAACTCAAAGGATAAATGCTCGAGGGGATAGATACCCCATTCTCCGTTATGCACTTACTTCACATTGCATGCTTGTATCAAAACATCTCATGTGCCCCATAAATATACACACCTACTATGTACCCACAAAAATTGTAAAAATTAAAAAAGAAAATTTTTTAAAAGTACAGAAAACTAGGTAGCTTCAACAACAGAAAATCATTGTCTTGCAGTTCTGGAGGCTAGAAGTTCGAAATCAAGTTGTCAGTAGTGTTGGTTCCTTACGGAGACTGTGTAAAAAGGATCTGTTCTAGATCTCTCTTATTAACTTGTAGATGGCCATTTTCTTCCTGTGCTCTTCACATCATCTCTCCTCTGTACATGTCTGTTTCTGTGTCTAAATTTCCCCTTTTGATTAGGATACCAATCATATTGGATTAGAAGCCCACCCTACTCCAGTATAATCTCACTTTAACTTAACTGATTATGTCTACGATTACCCTATTTCCAAATGAGGTAACATTCAGAGGTACTGGGGGTTATGACTTCAACATATGAGGTTTTAGGGAACACAATTCAACCCATAATAGTATCCATTTTAAGAACAAATTACCAATCAGCAAGAAACCTAGGCTCTAAATAGGACCTGGTTCATAATATAATGCTACATATTTTTGGTAAGATCTAAATTCCCCAAAGAAAGACACTTAACCCTATAAATAGATGTTCATGGTGATCTCCCTTTCTCTTTCTCTTTCATTCTTGTCACTATTCTTTTCTCTCTACTCTGTTCTCTTTAAACAGACTACCCTCCAGCAAATATGAGGGATGTTACATATGCAGGCTAGACCAAAACTCAGGTTTCTCTAACACTGTTTTGTCTGGCCCAATAAATTTATTTTTCCTGCTCTGCTATAGACCACATACAAGGTCCTTTAATAATACCAAACAATAGCTTGATAGAAGTACATATACCTATTTTTTAAAAATGTACAAATAAAATAATTGTATGTGAAAGTTTTCACCTGCTTTCCCCACCCCAATCAATCAAACTGTAAGTTGACAGTCTCTAAAAACTGAAGCAGAAGGAAAGAATGCAACATTTCTTTTGCTCTGGATCACATCTACCTCTTTGTTCAGGATGTATACTTTGACTTGAACCATTCATTATGTATTTTTGTTCCCGACCTTGATTATACATTTCAGATGTGAAATTGTTCACAGATGGCTCAGTGATGGTCTTTTGTTACTTATCTAGGGAAAAATATTTTGCATCTTTGCATGAATATCTAATAAGAAAAGAAATTATCTGTACACTAGGAAAGATTAATGGATCAGGGCAATGTAAATCTACTGAGGATATTCTGATAGTGAGCCTGGTCCAAAATATTTGATCAGTGAAACCATAATATTTCGATTTCTTTGCAGCCTGTTTTGTGCAACTTCCAAGTCAAGGTTATGAACGTTTTCAAACTTTTTGCAAGACAGAATTTAATGGATTAGCAATCAGCTTTGTAAGTATGTATCTCAATAGAGAGGTATATGAGTTCCTGTTGATTAAAATTTCAATTTAACATACATAAACTCTTCAATCAAATGCTTGAGGTATAAGTGGAGAAGCTGTATTAAGTCTAAGTGTTTAAAGTTTTTTGTGTATATATATCCAAATTAGGAAACCTTTCTCCTTTCTCTTCAGGTGTTCAGCACTCTTCTCTTGTCTATTCATCAAATCTTACCCTTAGAGAAATATCTAAAACTCATTTATATATATATATTCGAGTGTGTTTGATAACAGCTTATAGTGTTACAACTTTCAAGGAGCATTGTAATTGTTATTATTATTATCATTGTTAGGTGTTTAATCTTTAACATATGGCACTAAAACTGTGCAGTGGGATTTCAGGCATCTGTAATATATTTGAGGGCACAAATTTAAAAAAAATAGAAGAGACAATTTTTCTGCATCATTGAAGACCTGTGTTAGTAAAATCCATCTTTACTACCTAAGGCAGACTTTCCAACTAACAATTTGTGAACCATTAGATTGTCATGAAATTGATTTAGTGGGCTGCAACTAGTAATTTCTTAAACAAAATAGGACAGAACACAGTTTAGAAGACTAGGGTAGAAAGCACCAGATCTTGTGTGTATATGTACGTATTATCGAACGAAAAGCTTAATTTAAAATACTGCTATTAATACTGAGTCTCTATATAAAGTGTGTATTTTACTGGGTGTCGTTGTGGAAAACAGGTGAAAGGCACTGGTAGGTGGAAGATGCAGTTCTATTTAGACAACACTATAAAATACATTCATAAGAAATACCTTAGGATTCCATCTAAGGACTGGCAACTCTCCTTTCAATTTCAAAAGAAAATTTTCCATATTTCTAATATTATCATTCAACAAATATTTACTGGGTGCTCACTGAGCCCAGCAGAGTTCCATACAAATGACACAGTCAAATACAACAGTCTTTATTCTTTAGAAATCCACATTCCTCTAGGGAGAGAGACCAAAGAAACAAGTACAATGCAGTGTGAAACTGAGAGTGCTGATCACAGAGGGCCCTAGGCGGCAGAGGAAGGGCTACTGACCCAGACCAAAGAGATTTCCTGAAGGTGGTGACCCCAGACCTTAGTCTTCATGGGCAAATAAAGCTAACCAGCTCTATCAGTCTGGGTCCAGTCAGGGAAATGGAACTCACTCTGTATAGTTCAAGATGAGGGATTTATAACAAAGCTGCAAAGGTGCTGGATGAGTTGATAGGGCACATAGCAAAAGGTGAAGAAATTCAGAGGTTAGCACCTCCAGGAAACCACTCAGGCTCCCTAAGCTTGGAGAGATAAAAAGAAGAGATGATTGTACCTGTGAGGAGCAAGGGCATCTGGGGCTGCTGTGTGGGAACAGAGCTATAAAAGTGTGTGCCCAGATGGGAGGTGGAACCAGAGAGAACATGCAGTATTGCCTGGGAAGCTGCCTGTAGCACAGATGAGGGGAAAATCCCCTGATTTCTGTCTTCTTTCTGCATACCAGTTTTTCATCCCTGCCTCCCAGTGCCCAAGTAAGGGAGTCTAAAGAATATGTTTTGCACGGGTCAGCTCCCAGTGCTACTGAAGAGAGCTGGGAAAAGTTGGGGAATGGATGGGAGAGCAAATGGACAAATAAGAAGCAGAAGACCACGCAGGGATATTGAGGGACAAGAGAAAAATACAAGTCTGGAGGAGGTGTGAGCTGCTCAATATGGTTGGATCGCAGGCAGACAATGGAAACTGGTGAAAGAGATTATTAGGCAGGTAACCCATCTCTAGACCATAGATAACCCTGTGATCATTCTAAGAAGTTTGCATTTTTTTGGTCAAGATCTGAGTCGTTGAAGGTTCTGGTGTGACTGTGTGTGTGTGTGTGTGTGTGTGTGTGTGTGTGTGTGTGTGTGTGTGTGTATACATGCAATGTTTTTGTTAAAATCAAATAAAAACACATACATGATTTTTTTTGTAAGTCCAGAAGTAAAGAGCTGAAAGTTGTTGAAAAGCACTGTGGTGCACGCCATCCTTTCTTGCCCCATTTCTGCTTCTCAAAAGAATCCCTTTTAGCTACCTCTGTTTCAGTTATTTGAGTGGTTTCATTAGCAAGTTTACTTGTGATGCTACTTCATGATGCTATTTCTTCTTGATTTTACAAATTTAGACATTTTATCTTGAGGACTCCTTTGCTATAGAAGATAAGGACTTAGTACATTTATGTTAAAACCCTCATTTCTCTCTTTTTCTTCTAATTTTTGATAAGTACATTATTGTTTTTAGCTATTCTGTTTTTCTTTAACCCTTTGGAACTTTAAATGATCATTCCTTTTGTCCAAGCCATGTTTAACAATATCTGTTGATAACTCCTCCTACATTGTGCAGTGGGGATGTGAATGTTCCTATATTCCCTTTCACTGCTCATTACCTGCTTCCATTTCCTGACTTTTGCTAGCTTTAAACTCACTTATTAGTCTGGAGCATAATTACATATATATAAGCTGACTTCTGAGAGATGAAATGTAACATACTGTAAAGTGACGAAATCCTTCAAGTCTTTCTGACCCTAGAGTCCACTTTTAATACCACTATTCTCCATTCCACGGTGGAGTGTACATTAATCCTTTAGAGTCAAGGCTATGTTGGAAACAGATGATGTGATTAAAAACCATATCCTTACTAATGTCTCCATTATTTTTTTCTAGAATAAAGTGGTCATTTAGGCAAAAGTATTTTAACTAGCCTTGAAAGAATAGAACTTGTTTTCCTATTCTAAAGTCAATTTAAGGGGAAATTAGTTTATATATAAGTTCATATCTCAATGATAAAATAATCACAGAAAACTGATTTGTCTTTGGAAAAATAAACAGAATCCTTCTCAAAAGAGAAGGTAGAACTGTCAGTGTGATTATACCTTTCTCTATGCAGCTGATGAGGCCTTAGAAAGTTGCCTGCTAATCACATCCTTAATAAACAGAATTGTATTGCAGGATCATTAATGGACCTCACAATTCAAAATAATTCCATGATGACTCTTTTTTATGGTACAGAATTCTTTTATGGTACAAATAATCATCTTCAGTTTATTTTTCAGTCAATCTAAGTTTTCACATATTGACTTTGCTTAATTCACGACACAGCTGTGTTTATGGAGAAAACTGAACTTTTGTAGATGAGTAACATTATCATCATTCATTTTCTCCAGACTATGAAGAATAGGCAAAGATGACAGCTATGATCCTTCAGGCTTGCCAAGAGCTTACCAGAGTGATCTTTTATAAACATGAGATGGATATTTTCCCTAAGACACACACACTTTCAGTTCCTTTAAAAAACTTTCCATGAAGCCTGAGCCAGGGAGGAAAGACAGATAAGACTGCCGTCCACCTCTATCTGCCTCCTGTCGTCCTTGCTTCCTTCACACATCCTCACCTCTAAGATTAAGAGAGAAGCTAATCAATATTTTTTAGAGTCTCTCAAATTAGAAGTGGCCACTTTCTGCAGCCTCTTCAGCAGTCCCAATATGGCTCTCAGTTGTTTCATGGGGTCATCAGTCTTAAAATAGAGTGAGTCCTGGTGGTACAGGTTTGATAAATTTGGCTCGGTAAACTCAGCAGATTTACCTATCTACTGAAGGTAGACCATAATATTAGGCAACTTAAGACTTCTGATGATGCCATAGAGAAAATATTTCTATAGGAAAAGTTTCCAGTAAAGCCATTTCTGGGAATCGAATCTAACAGATGTTAACTCTTTTTTTTTTTTTTTTTTTTGAGACAAAGTTTTGCTCTTGTTGCCCAGGCTGGAGTGCAGTAGCGTGATCTCAGCTCACTGCAACCTCAGCCTCCAGGTTCAAGTGATTCTCCTGCCTCAGCCTCCCAAGTAGCTGGGATTACAGGCATGCGCCACCGTGCCCAGCTAATTTTATATTTTTAGTAGAGACGGGGTTTCTCCATGTTGGCCAGGCTGGTCTCGAACTCCTGACCTCAGGTGATCCACCCACCTCGGCCTCCCAAAGTGCTGGGATACAGGCAGATGGCCCAGATGTTAATTTTTAAAAAGAAGCATAAAACCTTATTTTATTTTTATAACAGGATAAAAATTAAAGAATCAAAGTAGCTTGCAGTAAGGGAAGGAAAGATGATGTACCTCATGAGATACCAGGCAGCCAGTATAAGGATAATTATGAAGACTATGGAGCGACCAGGAAAATGGTTCTGATAAACACATGTGCTCTAATTACAGTGATACAAGGAGACAAACATCTATGGATGACTACTGGAGATGAATACACATGTTTTGTTTGGGAGGACCAGTTGCAAGTAACATTTGCATAACTTCCAAGTATTGTTAATACTGTTGTATGATCTTTATGATAAAAGAGGAGAAACGTGTTAGAGGTTATTAAAATCATTTTTTTTTTTTTTAGCTTTTATTTTAAGTTCAGGAGTACATGTTCAGGTTTGTTATATAGGTAAACTTGTGTCATGGGGTTTGTTATACAGATTATTTCTTCACTCAGGTATTAAGCCTAGTACTCATTAATTATCTTTCCTGATCCTCTCTCTCCTCACGACCTTCACCCTCCAATAGGGCCCAATGTGTGTTGTTCCCTTCTATACGTCCATGTGTTCTCATGACTTAGCTCCCACTTAAAAGTGAGAACATGCAGTATTTGGTTTTCTGTTCCTTCATTAGTTGGCTAAGGATAATGGCCTCTAGCTCTATCCATGTCCCTGCAAAGGACATGATCTCATTCTTTTTTATGGCTGCATAGTATTCCATAGTGTATGTGTACCACATTTTCTTTATCCAGTTTATCATTGATAGGCATTTAGGTTGATCCCATATCTTTGTTATTGTAAATAGTGCTGCAATGAACATATGGGTGCATGTGTCTTTATGATAGAACAATTTTATTCATTTGGGTATATACCCAGTAATGGGATTGCTAGGTTGAATGGTAGTTTTATTTTTAGATCTTTGAGGAATCACCATACTGTTTTCCATAATAGCTGAACTAATTTACACTCCCATCAACAGCGTATAAGCATTTCTTTTTCTCCACAATCTCGCCTGCATCTCTTATTTTTTGACATTTTAATAATAGCCATTCTGGCTTGTGTGAGAGAGTAACTCATTGTGGTTTTAATTTGCATTTCTTTAATTTGCATTGCAAATCCTAGGTGTAAGAAAGAGAGAGGTGCCCCTCCTATCTGGGGCTCAATGATATTGAGCTTTTTTTCATATGCTTTTTGGCTGCAAGTATGTCTTTTGACAAGTGTCTGTTAATGTCCTTTGCCCACATTTTGATAAGGTTGTTTTTCTCTTGTAAATGTAAGTTCCTTATGGATTCTGGGTATTAAACCTTTGACAGATGCATAGTTTGCAAACATTTTCTCCCATTCTGTAGGTTGTCTGTTTACTCTGTTGATAGTTTCTTTTGCTGCATAAAAGATATTTTGTTTAATTAGGTCCCATTTGTCAATTTTTGCTTTTGTTGAAATTGCTTTTGGCATTTTTGTCATGAAATCTTTGCCCATTCCTGTGTCCAGAATGGTATTTCTTAGGTTATCTTCAAGGGTTTTTTTAGTTTTGGGTTTTACATTTTAGTCTTTAATCCATCTTGAGTTAATTTTTGTATATGGTGTAAGGAAGGGGTACAGTTTCAATCTTCTGCATATGGCTAGCCAGTTATCCCAGGAGCATTTATTGAGTAGGGAGTCCTTTTTCCATCACTTGTTTTTGTTGACTTTGTGGAAGATTAATTTTTGTGGAAGATCAATTAGTTGTTGGTGTGTGGCCTTATTTCAAGTCTCTTTATTGTGTTCTATTGGTCTCTGTGTCTGTTTTTGTACCAGAACTGTATTAGTCCATTTTCATGCTGCTGATAAAGACATACCTGACACTGGGCAATTTACAAAAGAAAGAGGTCTATTGGACTCACAGTTCCATTTGGCTGGGGAGTTCTCACAATCATGGCAGAAGGTGAAAGGCATATCTCACATGGCAGCAGACAAGTGAAGAGAACTTGTTCAGGGAAACTCCCTCTTTTAAAACCATCAGATTGTGTGAGACTCATTCACTACCATGAGAACAGCACAAGAAAGACCCATCCCCATAATTAAATCACCTCCCACTGGGTTCCTCCCATGACATGTGAGAATTGTGGGAGGTATTCAAGATGAGATTTGGCTGGGGACACAGCCAAACCATATCAAGTACCATGCTGTTTTGGTTACTGTAGCCCTGTGGTATAGTTTGGTTTTGGGTAGCATGTTGCCTTCAGCTTTATTCTTTTTTCTTAGGATTGCTCTTTTTTTGATTCCATATGAATTTTAAAATAGTTTTTTCTAGTTCTCTGAAGAATGTCTTTGGTAGTTTAATAGGAATAGCATTGAATCTATAAATTGCTTTGGGCAGTATGGCCATTTTGACAATATTGATTCTTCCTATCCATGAGCATGGAATGTTTTCCTGTTTCTTTGTATCATCTCTGATTTCTTTGAGCAGTGTTTTGCAGTTCTTCTTGTAGAGATTTCTCACCTCTCTGGTTAGTTGTATTCCTAGGTATTTTATTCTTTGGGTGGCGATTGTAAATGGGATTACATTCCTGACTTGGCTCTCAGCTTGACTTTTCTTGGTGTATAGGAATGCTGGTGAAAAATAGTTTGTTTCTTTGTTTTTTTCTTACAGGAAAAAAGTAAATAAAAAGAAAAGGAATCCTGAGAGAAGTAGAGGTATCTAAAATGAATTACTTTTACTCGTTAACATCCAACTCTTGCTTGAGATTTCAAATATGTTTGGGCAAGTAAAGAGTTTTCTCATTGATGAATTCTTGCTTAACAACCTTATAGAAATCTTTGGGAGAAAACTGGAAGGAAGACCTTAGGAAACTGAATACAGTCAGTCAGATAAATGAATGATCCTAGAATGGCAGGAAGAAGCAGGGGAGAATGAAAGAGAAAAGGAGAGCCAGGAATTACTACTTATGAAGTACCTACTATTTGCTAGATTTCTTTAGCACACACATGAAACATTTAGTACCAGCTACAAAGGAGGTGCTCAATGCATAACTATTTTATTAGTTGTATTATTTCTGCTTCTATTAGCACTCTATGAGTTAGATATTTGTAAACTCTATAATCCGTTCCACAAATTAAGGCTATGGAAGCATTCACATCTCCTTACTTTTCTTTTCTTTTTTTTTTTTTTGAGATGGAATCTCGCTCTTTTGCCCAGGCTGGAGTGCAGTGGTGCTATCTCGACTCACCGCAAGCTCCGCCTCCTGGGTTCACGCCATTCTCCTGCCTCAGCCTCCCGAGAGGCTGGGACTACAGGCGCCCGCCACCACACCCGGCCAATTTTTTGTATTTTTAGTAGAGACGGGGTTTCACCGTGTTAGCCAGGATAGTCTCGATCTCCTGACCTCGTGATCTGCCCGCCTCGGCCTCCCAAAGTGCTGGGACTACAGGCGTGAGCCACCGCGCCCGGCCTCTCCTTACTTTTCTTATGTGCCTTATTATTAAGAAGACCGGTATCTCCCTTGAAATCCTCCCCTTCTCTTGAATTGCCCTTTACCACAGGGACAAGGAGGGACAGTGAGACTGGCTTTCCCAGAATGGCATTGTTTCTATGTAGAGCAGTATTTTGTTTTGTTTTGTTTTGTTTTCTGGGAATGAGTGAAAATTATGAAAGCAGGTCTCTCTAAAAACACATATATTCATATAGGAGAAAAATAGTTTGCATCATTTCAAGAAGTCTACTTTGGCCTTCAACCTAGAAACACCTGATCTGGGGATAGTGACAGCAATTATACATCTGGTACCCAGTGGCAGTGAGCTCCAATGATGTAGATGACAACTTCACTCACAATGTAAGACTTCCCATTTTTTCTACCTCTCTCTCCTCCGAGGATGGACCCCAAAAATGTCAGAAAACAGAGCAAGCATGTTGAGGGATGAGAAATCCTAGATGGAAGAAAGAGAGAGGTGCCACTCCTATTTGGGGCAGAGAAGAGGATTTGATCACTGATCAAGCACAGTTTTGATAACTTTATTTGGGACTATGTATCCTAATATCATAATTGAAACCTGTTTGGGACTTAAAGTGATCAAACCATTTTTAAAAAATAGAGTCCTTTCAGAAAAAGAGTTATAAGCCAGGGAATTATTGCTCCATTAAATATGTTTTAAAGGACAACAGATAACAATAATACATCTGCATTTTAGCATACATTATTTTGCATACTCATAATAAACCAATGAGATAGGCACCATACTGTCTCTAATTTATGAATCAGCAAACTGAATTACAGAGGAGTGAAACCACGTGCCTGAGGTCACATAGCTCATAAGTCTTATTTTATACCTAAGCAGTTTGAATTCAGAGCTGGTTTCCTTAGCCTCGAGTATCTTAATAACTTGGATTAATTTTCATTCCTGAGAAATCTGCCTCCCTTTTGGAGAGCTGATTGGTACATCACTGAGGCATATTCCACATAGAAGACAGAGTGGACTCAATGAGAATACCCGCAGAATGGCTGCCTAGACATTTTTTTATGAGATCATTATCCCACTTAGGCTCTTGGGCCCCACTATGTCTCCACAGAAAAACACATTAGATCCAAATGGAATGATTGTATTTTGGCCATTGTCTATTTAGGACAAGCAATGTCCTGTAAAACATTATTTGGCTTCCCGGAATGTTGGCAGAAACTTAGCTAAACCGATAATGCTGTACCTAGACATGTATAGCTAGTTTGAATATTTGACTTATTTAGATAGAAATATCTCGATAAAAATTTTATTCCTTGAAAGCCAAGCTGTATAAACATTCTGAAAAATTTAGGTCATTCTGAGACATTTGAGTCTATTAGTTGACTTTGAAGTACAGGATTTCATATACCATATATTATGTGCTTCCTTACATGTGCAAAACCCAAGCAATTTTCTTTAGACTCTCAGGATAATTATCTCCTATTTTTCTCTGGCATCAACCAAAATTCCTAAACAGTAGGCAAAACCTCATTCGATGTCCTGTTGTGTTTTTCCTTGTTCAAATTCCTGGCTAGGCTGTGAGCCCTATGAGAGTAAGGACCCAGCCGCTCTTGTTCCTGTCTGCATCATGAACGTTTAGGGGAGTAGCTAGCACAGGGTAGGGGCTCAGCAAATATTTTTGAATGAATAAACAAAGAAACTAGAATAAAGGTTACTATGCTATGTTGGTTAATTTTATGTGTCAACTTGTCTAGGTTACAGTGCCCAGATGTGTAGTTAAACATCAGTCTAGATGTTGCTGTGAAGACATTTTTTAAGATGAAATTAACATTTAGCTTAGTAGACAGAGTAAAGCTGTTTACCTGCTATAATGTGGGTGGGCCTCATCCAGTCTAATGAAGGCCTTAAGAGAAAAGGCTGAAGTGCCCCCTAGAAAGAAGGAATTCTGCCTTCAGACTTTTGGACCCAGTTTGCAACAACAACTCTTCTGTGGGTCTCCAGCCTGCTAGTATGCTCTGCAATTTTGAGCTTGCCAGCTCCCATAATTATGTGAGTCAATTCCTTAAAATAATCTATCTATCTATCATCTATCTATCTATCTATCATCTATCTATCTATCTATCTATCTATCTATCTATCTATCTAGTGAGTCAATTTCATAAAATTAACTATGTATCTATCTATCTATCTAGTGATCTTAAAATTAACTATGTATCTATCTATCTATCTATCTATCTATCTATCTATCTATCTATCATCTATCCATCCATCCATCTGTGCATGTGCATGGATGGATACACATGCACATGCATGTGAAACAGAAACACAATTGGTTCTGTTTCTCTGGGGACCCTAATACATATGAATTTTATTTTTATTAATTTCTAGGATAAAATAAAATATTAAAAGGTCTACCTAATGTCATTCAAGAGGATGGCTTTTAACTTTTCGGTAGATATGGCTGCAGAGCTTCCAGTTCAGCTGGGGTTGTTCACATGGAATCAGAGTTCAGGCTATCTGTTCATCATGTTCTTATTTTTTTTGCCTAGACTGTAAATACTAGCTTCCTGAGTTGTGAAAGGAAGGGTTAAATGAGCATTCTTACCTCTTGTGAGCTTCTTCTAGCAGCCAAACCACCAACTTGTAGTTCCAGATTACAGATCCAATCTGTTGCATGTGAATGATAACTTTGGCTGCATTGCTGTGTTCTCAAGCCAATCTTTCAATCATTTTATTCTCTAATCCAGTTTGTATGGCTATACCTGGCTAATTCACCTTCTAATTTCCATATCAGCAGCCAATTATGTGGATTGTTCCACTATAGCCAAAAGATTTGAGTCACTTTATAGCATTAAAGGTAAGTGAAACCAAATCGACTCACAATCAAGGCTTATTGATTAAATTTCAACATTTGAAAAACTGTGTGTTTTTTTTTCCTTTTTTTTTTTTTTTTGGACACAGAACCCCCTTTACAGATAGAAACGAGGCAATGACCAAATACAGAAGAGAGTGTGGGTAATAATGTTTTTTTTTAAAAAAGCTAAATTGTCTAAGAAATGTTTCTAAGTTGAGTGCTTAAAATAGAAAATAATTCTTCAACTCAATGGAAGGATTGAAAATGTTGCCAAATCCTTGTCATTTTCACCAACTGAGAACCAGGAGATTAAATTAAGAAGACCATACAAATGTTGAGGCTTCGTGGATATTAAAAACAGCCTTGAGAGAAATGACCATAAAACATAATTTTGAACTCATATTGGATGGGGGACACTGGACAGGTTATAGAGATGTGGTGTATGGCACAGCATGCATTTCAGCATGAGCTTGTTGGGATTGAATGGTGATGAGTAAACCATAGGAACAATGAGATGGAAGGGAAGATTTAGAGAGTAGGGGATGACAGCTTAGAGCATTATCAACAAGAGGCTGGAAAGTGATTCAAATGTCAGAGAAATCGTGTATCTCAATTTGCTGGTAATCTAATTGGCTATACTATACATGCACATTCGTTAGAACTTTGTATTTAATTTTTCTAATTGCTCCATCTGACAACATATTATCTAAAACAGCAACATGGAGCTTCCCCTCCAAATGCACCTGCTATACCCAAATAAGCCAGTAATCAAGGTGTTGCTAGTTGCACATGTCCCCTTACTTGAAAATTGACCTTTGTATTTTGGTTAATATTTTATGTGGCATCTCTTCCAGATTCTCTGTTGTAAATAGGATGCTCCTCTCTCACTGACAAATCCTGATAAGCTTTCTTCTTCCCAAATAATTTCATGGCGTACATAAAAGTTTCTATATTTCACATGGTTTTGGGAGTTTGCCCTTTATACCAGCTCAGCATAACTAGTCAACGAGAAATGCTCAAAGCCTAAGATGCTCCAGAGGTGTCACCAGGGCATCTGCAAAGAGAAATGAGGTTGTTTGGGTCTCTATCTTTTATTTCAACCAGAGAGCTTGGTTTTTAAGCTTGTTACACTTTGATGACTAATTTTTGAGTTTGTTTGAAGAAGGCTTCCACTGCTCACAAGAAAAAAAACGGAAAACTGATGGTCTAGGCTATTTTCTTTCTCCGATTCTGACCTGCACCCTTAACATAGGGAATAATACAAAGTTCTGCATACAAATTCAGGGGAACAATTTCATTTTCAAGGAGGAAACATAGCCAATTTACAATTTTATTTGTGTAATACTTGCACATTTTGTAAGTCTGTTTCATGACACTGAATATGAATACTCAACAAGTAAGGCTTTTCTCAGTTAAATTTGTATCTTCAAAGTTTTGTGAAGGTATGTTCATTTCTGCTTCATTATCTGTCTGTCGATTGTTTGAAGAATTGGTATCTTTATATAAATCTTTTCTCTCCATGCTCTTGCAATGTTATATTGCAAATGAGTGTCTTGTGACAAGGCAGTGTATGAGTGAAGGAAAAAACTCATTGAGATTTGATATGTAATATAACCCTTATATTTTTTATGATTCTCTCAAAAGTAACACCTGTGGTAGGCAGAATAATCCCCCCCTGTCTGAATAATGGTAGGCAGAATAACAGCCCCTCAGATGTCTACATGTTAATCCGTGGAATCTGTGAATATGCTACCTTACTTGGCAAAGGGACTCTGCAAATGTGATTAAAAATCTTCAGGTGGAGCAATTATCCTGTTATGCTAAATCATCTGAGTGAGCCCAGTGTAATTACAAAGGTCTTTATAAGGGGAAGCTGGAAGATTAGAGTGAAAGGAAGATTTGTAAGTGATATGTTGCTGGCTTTAAAAATGGACAGAGGGCCCATGACCCCAGGAATACAGGCAGCCTGCAGAAACTGGAAGAGGCAAAGACACAGATATACCCCTAGAGCCTCCACGGAGTAATGGAGCCCTGTGGACACCTCCATCTTAGCCCATTCAGACTGATTTGGACTTCTGACATCCAGAATAGTAAGATAATAAATCTGACTTATTTTAACTCACTAGTTATCTGGTAATTTGTTATAGCAGCAATGGAAAATAATACAATACCCATCGTAATTGCAAAAACTGGATGGGGAGATAGCATTTAGCATTGGCAAAAAATGTGAAGAGGTAGGAAGCTCGTGTGCTGCATGTGAAAGTATAACCTGGTATACCTATTCTAAAAAGCAATTTAGAAGTTGAAATGGTTTTGCTATGTCCCCACCCAAATCTCATCTTGAATTCCCATGTGTTGTGAGAGGGACCCAGTGGGAGCTAACTGAATTATGGGGGCAGGTCTTTCCCATGCTGTTCTTGTGATAGCAAATAAGTCTCGTGAGTTCTAATGGTTTTAAAAACAGGAGTTTCCAGCTGGGTGCAGTGGCTCACGCCTGTCATCACTGCACTTTGGGAGGCCGAGGCGGGTGGATCACCTGAAGTCAGGAGTTCGAGACCAGCCTAGCCAACATGGTGAAACTCTGTCTCTACTAAAAGTATAAAAATTAGCCAGGCATGGTGGCGGGTGCCTGTAATCTCAGCTACTCAGAGGCACGAGTATTGCTTGATCCCAAGAGATGGAGGTTGCAGTGAGCCAAGATTGTGCCAATGCACTCCAGCCTGGGTGACAGAGTGAGACTCCACCTTAAAAAAACAAAACAAAACAAAACAAAACAAAACCCAGGAGTTTCCCTGCACAAGCTCTCTCTCTCTCTGCCTGCCACCATCCATGTAAGCTGTAACTTGCTCCTCCTTGCCTTCCCCCATGATTCTGAAGCCTTGCCAGCCATGTGAAACTTTAAGTCCATTAAACCTCTTTTTCTTCCCAGTCTCAGGTATGTCTTTAGCAACAGTGTGAAAATGGACTAATGCAGTAGTGCTTAGTGAAATTAAATATGCATTTGTTCTATGTTCTAGATTTTCTCCTCTTATATACATATTCCAGAGAAATATTCTCATATAGTTCCATAATAACAGTCATGTTCAAGGATTTTTGTACAGTAGGATTTATACGAGTGGGAAGTTGAAGAAAACCTAGGTGTTTATCTCGAAGGTAAGAAATAATTGAACTGGTAGAATACTGTGCATCCATTAGAAATGGTGAGCCAAATCTATATATCAATATAGTTAGATCTTCTAAACAAATGTTACATGAAAAAGGTAAAAACATATTTGTTTCTCAGGCTACTTATATAACAAAAAACAGCATTGCTTTATTTATTCAACTGTTGATTTCTATTAGTATGGACTTACAGATATTTATTTTACCCTTCGAGTTACAATCTATTACTTTTGTTATTTATTTCTTGTTCAAATTGTTCTATTTTTGACCGTTAAGAACTCTTCCAAATTGGCTCCTGTGGCATATTTATCTTTAACTGAATTAAATTACTTATATCTTTAGCATAATCTTTTCAATATATTTACTCAAAATTTGGTCGTATTACAAAAAGATAAAAAAGAGGAAGAAGTAAAACAAAACATTTGGCTTAGTCTTAGCATGGTTTTGGAGAAGTAACAACGTTTAGTGTTCTATGCCACTGTAGGATGACAGCAGTCAACAACAAGACATAGTTTCAAGTAGCTGGAAGGAGGATAGTGAATGTTCCCAATACAAAGAAATAATAAAAATTTGAGATGATAGATATGTTAATTACCCTGATCTCATCACTATACATTATATATATTAAAACATCACTATATGCCTCATGAATATGTACAATTATTATTTTTCATTAAAAAGTCAAATTATACCTAAAAACAATAAAAATAAATTTTAAAAGATAATCAATTGAAATCAAATGCTTAATCATGATAATATTACATCTCCCTCCTTGTGCGTTAAGTTTGGTCTTTAATACCTTGAGGACTTTTAACACATTAAAGGCTCATCTGTGGGTCTAGGTGAAACAGTGACAGACATCCCTATGGAAGACAGAAGAGGGCACGTTATGGAGACCAAGGGCTTGCTTAGAAGCACAGGTGAGCCCAACCCCTGATTCCCAGAAATAACTCTCTGTATGTGTGTGTGCACACTGGGCATGTAGCCATGTAATAATTCTTACATGCAGCCATGTAAGAATGGCTAAGGTGAAGGATGAAGGGTGAAAGTTCCTAAAGCTGACCAGTCAGGAAAGAAGCAACATTAAGCAAAGGTTAGCAGTGTCTCACATAGCTAACATAGGCTGACTCTAAACATAATGAAAGGACTACACTAGAAGATAACCAACTTAGGGTCTAGAAATACTCTTTTGACTCACTCCCTCCACCCCCATTGCTCATTTCCTGGTTTTTGATCACTCCCTCCTCTCTGAGCACTCTTTTCCCTGGGTTTCCAGGACACCACATATTCCATGTCTTGCCCCTGCTCCCCTGATTATTTGTTTTCAGCTTCTTTTGCTGGTTCCTTTGCCCAGCTTCTAAATGGTAAAGTGTTCCAGGACTCAGTCCTTGCACCTCATCTCTTCTTTGTCTACATTCCCTTCGTTGGTGATTTTGTTCCATCCCAGGGTTTTAAATTTCACCTATACACTTATAATTCCCAAATTCATATTCCCAACCCAGGCCATTTCCCTGAGCTCTACAATTGTATATCAAATTGCCTACTCAATATATTCTTTTGGATATCTAAGAGGCATATGAAAATTGACAAGTCAGAACTAAACTGTTCTCTTTCCCCCCACCACACTATTCTCTTCTACCCCTAAGTCCTTTCCATCTCAGGAAATGTCAACGCCACTTGCTTAAGTCAAAATCTTTTGAAATATCCTTGACTCTCCTCTTTTCCCAAATCCCAGAAGCAATCTACCAACAAGTACTCCTACATTACACCTTAAAAATATATCCTGAATCTTTTCATTTCTTAGCACTTCAATCTTACCACCTACCTGAATTATTATAATAGAGTCCTAATTGGTCTCTTTGTTTCTCCCTTCATACCCCTGGAGAATGCCCTCCTCCACAAAGTCATATTTTATGCCTAAGGCAGGTCATACTCACTCTCATGCTCAAAATGCTCCAAAGGTTCCTACAGTAAATGCTTATCCTTACAATGGCCCAAAGGCCTACTACACTGTGTGCCCATCCACTGCCCTTTACTTCTCGGATCTCATTTCCTCCTAGTCTCCAGCTTACACTGACTTTGCTTCTTTCTTGACCCTACTAAGGGCATTCATCCCTCCAGAATTTTGCTCTTGCCAGTTCCTCTGCCTGGATGCCCTTTCTTGAGATGGGTACTACTTCCTCCCCTCTTTCAGATTTTTGTTTATGTGCCACCTACTCAGGGATGTCTTCCACCATAATTAATTTGCAACTACTTTTCACACCCGGAATTCACTCTCTCCTTCTCTTCTTTGTTATCTTTCATAACATTTATGACTACCTAGCACACTATGTATTTTACTTTTCTGTTAATTTTCTGTCTCCCCTCACCAGAAAGTTAGGGATTTTTGTCTATTTAGTTTGCACCTGGAACACTGACTGGTACATTGTACCTCTCCATTATAGAGCAGCTCAATGTTTGTTGAGGCTGAATACATGTTAAAATGCCACTCTTTGGAAGGGGTTTTCCTCTCCCTGCACTGGTATTAGCCTGTGGCCAAGGCGGGAGGTATGGGCTTAATGGCCAATACAGCCACTAGGCAGGGTCCAGAAAAAGGTAACAGATTGTCAGAAAGAGGAAGCAGGCAAGCACCAAAGAAAACCCTTGCCTTCTCTTCCCACTGTTTATGCAGACAATGCATTCCAGAGGCTACTGTGATGGTCTGCAAGCGATTTCCAACTGAGCTTTATTTCAGCTAAGTAGCCAAAGGTAATCTGAATAAAAGAAATAAGGCAAGTTATTCACTTTCTAATTGCTACTTGCACAACTTTTTCCTAATTGCATTTTCCATAGACAATTTGTGCCAAAATGAACATTCCACTAATGATGCTGGCAAGACAGTTTGTCAAACACTGACTCCTAGTGAATGTTACTATACAGACCTTGTTCTGGGCTCTGTTTTAGGTCCAAGAAATTCCACAGACATTCAATTTAGGAGGCAGTCAAATCTCATTCACCTACTTTTAGTATTAGCCTTGGCAGAGTTTGACTCCAAAGTGGCGCTCCCTCTCATTACTGGGCCCCTGCACATGAGTGAGTGTATGCCCTTGGAATGCTGGCAAAAATTTTAATCTAAGAAAAACAACCAGGAGACAAAAACTTCAAAATTACCCAGAGAGCATCTCAAGTCAAATATAAATTTTTAATTTTCATTAACTGCCCTCGTGCGTGATCAGCACCGAACTCCACTTCTTCAATTACACAGGAGAGCTCAGTCTTCAGCCCAGGGGTCCTGAGTTGAGTTGCTGGGCTTGCTCTGAGATGAGTGTCTTAAAGTCTGAGAACTGACACTTCACACATCCTCTATGCCAACTGGTATGATTTAATTGAGGAATTTTAGACCCATAGAGAGACAAAAACTTTTGCAAGATGTGATGGAATCTAAATGGAACTTGGAATCACACAAAATTGGGAACAAAGGAGAGTTCCATCAGAGAGTGGCATTGCACTTATTTGCTAAACTTCTCTGCAATTAATTTTACTGTGCTATTAAAAGGAGAGATAGCCCTGGCCTGTGGTTTTGAGGAGTAGTAAATGAGACGTGCCTGGAAAGAGCTTCATACATTGCAGTGCCCTGTATTTTTCTTCCTGCTCACTCGGGATCATACAGTAGTGGGCTGGGCCAGGCTTAAAACATAGTTCTGTCTTTGAGTTCAGTGTTTTATTCCTATCACCTTAACTTTGTTGCAAGTGGAGAAACTACAGGGCAGAAAGGGTGTGCACCCACCTCTTTCCCCCTTCTATAGGACCCATAAAAACCACACTGACACTGCCCAGAGAATGGAGAATGATCACTTTGCAAAAGAGATTTCTGGGATCTCTGCAAAGGTCCCAGTCCTTTGTCCTGCTTTCGTGTTTGCAGTGAGCTCTCACACTTGCCTTTCTGAGGTTGAGAGGGAGTTTATCATCCAGAATAAGAGATAGGAACTGAATCAGATTGCTTAGGTTCAGATACTAGCTCCACCTCTCATTACTTTCATGGCCTCAATCAAGTTATTTCAGCTCACTCTGCCTTTGTGACCCCATCTGTAAAATGGAGATAAAGGCAATACTTACCCTATTGGGAGGTATAGATATGTATAGAGAAAACACTTAGCTAATAATATTACTATATTATAAAGAAAATCAGTGTATAGGTAGTGCATGTAATGTTACCTAGAGAAGACATGCATCATGGAATACCAGTACTAGACTTGTTTGTTTATGTGGATTTGTCTTGGTTTGGCAGACTTTAGGATACTGTCCATCTTCACAAAATCTAGAAGTCCTGTCTTATTCTTGGGTATAAAGCAGCAACCCTATATGGACTGCTAAGAGAGACTGACACTTAGCTCTTGCTCCTCCCTCCCCTGCCCTCTCGTCCTCTTATCTCCACTTCTCTTCCATTCTCTCTTCTTCATTTTCCTTCGTCCTCTTCCTTTTCCTTTCTCTTTCCCTCCCTGTCTGTCCGTCTGTCCCTTCCTTTCTCAATCTCCAACCCTTCCTGCCTTTCATTATCTAATAAAAAGCCGGATTGTTTTTTCCTTGGCATCCTACTCATCTTCATTTCCCTACACCTTGTCCTCACTGCCCCTACTGTTCCCTGCAATCTCGCAGCATTTGCAGGAAATAGCATGTGTGTGTATGTGCATGTATGTGTGTTCTGTCATTTCTGTGGTGACATCAAATTACAAATGCTTGCCAAAGCAAAGCCCTGCCTTTTAAGGCTTTGCTTAAAATGTTACATTTATATAATGATGTGTGTAACATGCTAAGAAAACTGTCCACTGTGAGCTGTGAATCAGCAATGAAAAAAGCACAAGAGTGTCATTTTGGCAAAGACCCAAGGGACTTTTTGCTTTTATCTCTCCAGGCTCTCCAGATTTTATTTCACTTGAACAAAGATCAAGTTTTCGATTTCATGGTAACTGTGAGGATGCCCAGGTAATCCCTATGGACTTTTCTGTCACCTGGTACAAGTTTTTTCAAATCAGCCTGATACATTTTGAAGGTATCATATTTTTTTCATTTATTTTCATTTATTTAAACAGCATTAACACTTTAATGTTACTACTTATTGATGATTCTGCAGTCTACTTTGAAGTGTAAGTGTGCTATTTCTTATATTTAATGGCTTGACCATGACACTTTACATACCCCATGTCTTATCATTTGGGGCTATTATGCTTATTAGAAAGAAGGGAGAACTTTATTTAAGGAAACTTCATGGGGCGTGAATTAAGGGTGTGAGTCCCCGGAGTTTTTTTATGCTTTCTTCTGCCAAGAGCATTCCTAGACTGAATGGCCTGACTGCTTTCATGCTATTATGCTTCTGTATTCCCAGACCATACAGGAGCATGCATTTGATGTGAAATATGCTTAAGAGCACACCTCTGGTTACAAATTCTTAGAGGAGATCTTTTCACTTGGAGCCTAGGCCAAAAAGGACAAGCTTTCTCTGCTCATCTCCATAAACTAGTAGATGATTTTTGTCCTTAGACTTCTTCACAAAGGGTGTAGCTCTTTGATGGTTGTGGCTTTATCCAGGCATTTTAGTCAGTTCCTCATCTTGCATAATCTCAATATTTGTCTCTTATGCCCTGATGACAGTTAAAAACCTAAGACCCTTCCATAGTTTGCCACCTTGGCTTTTGCCTCCTTTGTATTTCTTCTTAGGGAGGTTCCCTTATTTTCCTGAGTGCTCAGATATGGATTTAAATGTATGTTTGTTACATATTTTCACTAGGATGACCATTACCAAAAATCACAAATAATAAGTGTTGGTAAAGATGTGAGGAAATTGGAACACTTGGGCGTTGCTGGTCGGAATGTAAAATGCTGTAGCCACTACAGAAAATAGTATGGAAGTTCCTAAAAAATTAAACATACATTTACTATATGATCCAGAAATTTCACTTCTGGTTATATGATATAGTTTGGATGTTTGTCTCCTCCAAATCTCATGTTGAAATGTAATCTCCCATGTTGGGGGTGGGGCCTGGTGGGAGCCATTTTGGTCATGGGGGCAGATCCCTCATGAATGACTTCATGGTGGTAATGAATGAATTCTTGCTCTGTGAATTCCTGTGAGATCTGGTTGTTTAAAAGAGCCTGACACCTCCTCCGTCACTGTCTTGTTCTCGCTCTTGCTGTGTGATACACCGGCTTCCCCCGTTGCCTTCTGCTATGACTGGAAACTTCCTGAGGCCTCACCAGGAGCAGATGCAGCCACCATGCTTCTTGTACAGCCTGAAGAACCATGAGCCAAAATTAACTTCTTTCCTTTACAAATTATCCAGCCTCAGGTTCTTTCTTTATAGCAATGAAAGAACACATTATCACAGTATATACCCAAAAGAATTGAAAACAGGGATATGAGTAGATATTTGTTCACAAATGTTTATAGAAGCATTATTCACAATAGCCAAAAGGTGAAAGCAATCCAAGTGTCCATCAGTGATGAATGGATAGACTAAAGGTGACATGTACATATGTTGGAATATTATTCAGCCTTTAAAAGGAAGGAAATTATGACACATGCTATAACATAGATAAACCTTCAAAGCATGCTAAGTGAAATAAGCCAGTCACAAAAGAACAAATGGTTTCAATTATGTGAAGCATTAGAGTAATTCAATTCATAGAGACAGAAAGTTGAATGGTGTTGTCAGGGGCTAGGGAGAGGAAAGAGGTGGAAGTTTTTGTTTATTGGGTGTGAAGTTTCTGCTTTGGAAGCTGGAAAAGTTCTGGAGCTGAATAGTGGTCATGGTTTCATGCTAATATGAATGTATTTAATACCACTGAACTGCACACTTAAGAATGGTTAATTTTATGTTATGTACATGTTACTACAATTTAAAAAAACAAATATTTTTATTACATTTTACCCAGCATAATTAGGTTTTATAATATCAGAAAGTTTTCCAGGTTATTTGAACTTCATTTTTTTTTTCCAAAACAGGCATTTATTTAATTATTTTACCTTTAGGACTTTTAAGCTTTTATTCTACTCCAATGTGTTGCTTAGATAAGTAAGTAAGAGAGCAGAGAAAATGAAACGGGAGGCTTTGTTACTACATAGAGAATTCTTGCTTTCATTTAGTCTTTTTATTGGTAGAGTAGTTGTATTGTACAAATATAACAGGATTACAGGGATTTCAAGGCTCCAACATGGGAAGCAGAGTAGAGCCTGACTGCATAAGAAATGGAACTGGCATTAAGGCAGCCCCATGTTCCCTCACTCTGTCTCTCTTCTTCGCATGTGATTTTTTAATCTAACAATTATCCCATTATCTTTACTTTTTCATTCACTTCAGTTTGTTGTAAACCATTTTAATTGACCAGGTCCTATTTGCCTGATGAAAATTCATTATGTAATATTTTGGCATCTGCCCTTCCTAATAATTGCTGCAGGACCTTGGCTTCCCAATTTCAAACTTCTGAAAGGAATTTGATTTGCTGATGATTTTGAGTCTAATCATCTGGGCTAGATATGTTCATTAACTAAAAATAAACGCATAAGAATATTTCACTTCCCTGGCATCACAATGTGAAAACTCAGTGTACCCACTTCCCAGTGAAACTGGTGGAAAAAAACTTTTTTAAACCTCACCCATTTTAATTAAGCTTTTAGAAATGATTCCAAGGGCATTTAGCAAATGAAGACACAGTTATTCAAGAAAGCCTACTACACCTTGGTGAAAGAAAACAGTGAGAGTGTTTCATTTGAATGACAACCTGCTTCTTCCTTCCCACCATCCCAGCTTGGCATGATGGAACTGCACTCCAGATGGCCACTGCCAAGAACACAGGGCTTTCTCTTCCCCTACCTCCCAAACAGAAGTCTATGCTATCTTCCAAGGAGGGGAAGAATATCAGCATTTCTCATACTGCTCCCAGATACAAGTTACAGAGGCTAAGTTTTAAGCAAGTATAGCCAACAGCTGGGGGCTCTTTTTTTTCCAACTAGCCTCCACTGATGAGACATAAGGTTTACCTGGGACAGTAGCAAACACTGGAGCCCTCTCATCCCTGTCCTGGCTCCTAATGTAGAGGTTCTAAGCCAGGAGGGGCAAGCTGAGACCTGAGCCTACTGTACTCAATGCCTACCTCCCTGCTAAATGCCAGATCCTAAAGCAGGGGTGTCACTCAAAACAAGTTGTCACTTTCTCTGCCCTGAGCTTCAGAGAGGATAAGAGATTTTGCCCAGGGAGAAAGACAGGTCATAAAACGCTCTCCCTAAAGCCACTGACTTCATTTGCAATAGAATGTGAGAAAGTTCAAGCCTGAAGGGTACTCTAGAAAGTAATGGTTGTTGTGGTAAAAAGCGATTAAGAAGAGACTGACCAATATATTAGGAATATAAGCTAAACCACAGACCAGCTAGTTTACCAGAGAAAATTAGTGAAAGTTAAGAAGAGTTAAGACAGTTAAGAGCTGACTTGAGGTTGGAACAAATCTGAAACACTTACCTCAAAAACTATCCCTACAAAGATATCTGAATTTAATTAGACCATCCGCTGAACAATTTATGCCACAGGGCATTGTTGAAAACAATAGAGCAATCAATTGTAATTAATGGGTCTTAATAGCTGGTTGTGGCTAGAAAAAGACACAGTCAAAGAAAGCCCTGCCAAACCACTGTCATCCCAGAGTGACCACGCCTTCCCAAGGCTGCTCCCTTTAGGAGAAACAGTAGAGGTTTCACTGTGGCGATGCAGGGGATAGACTTCGCTAAAGGAATCCAGCCAATCACTAAACAAATAGGCAAACAACAATAGCAAGGCCCAGATACAGTTGTGGGGCGGTGCATTTGCTATAATGTATTACTGATATGTCTTTTTTCCAACAAAAATTCCCAAGACATAACCCCACCTCAAAAAAAGAGAAAAGTCTGACCTATACATGGGGAAAAAAATAGCAGACAACAAGACTGTCTGTGAGAGCAACCAGATGTTGGATAAATATGTTCAAAAAACCAAAGGCAACCATGCTTAAAGATGTAAAGGAAGATACGTTGACAAGGTCTCATAATAGAGAATACCAGTTATAGAAATTATGAAAAAGAACCAAATGGAGTTAAGAAATAAAATAATTCCAGAGTCTAGTAAAATAAAAAATGCACTGAAGAGATTCAACAGTAGAATTGAATGAGTGAATAAAGAATAAAGAATGAGTGAACTTGAATTAGATCACTAGAAAATATGCAACCTGAAGAACAGAGAGGAAAAAAGATAAAAACAAAACAAAACAAAACAAAAAACAACCCCAGAGAAACGTGGGACACTTTTAGGTGCACAAACATATGCAAAATGAAAGTACCAGAAGACAGAATTGAGCAGAAGAAATAATGACTTAAAACGCCTCAAATTTGACAAAAAACGTGAATCTACACATCCAAGTAGCTCAATGAACTCTAATTTTCTCATCTAAGAGAGTATATCTTACAGGCACAAACAAGGTGCTCTCCATCAGCTGTTATAAGGAAGTTTGGAAAAGGCAAACAACAATCCATATCTCTGGTAGAATTACTAAGAAATGAACTCAATTTTTGTACTAGCTAATACAAATTTATTAGATCACAACAGCAAAAATTTTTCATTAATGAGAATCCTGAAGTTTTACAAGACCCTAAAGTACCTTCAAAATAAAAAAAGATTAAAAATAATTAGTGATGATTTAGTAAAGTATGTTTTATTTTGTTTTAGTTCCACCTACTATAAATATTACAATTTATTAATATATCAGTTTTGTTGACTTAAATCTTTGATTAATATGAATTATTAACACATGCCATATAATAGAGCACATAGTGTACAAGCAGTTTCTAAACTAATCCTTCATCCCTCAAATGAAGAGTGTGACTTACCTGTAGACAATTAAGGTTTGAGAGGTTTTGAATGTCCTCCTCCCCCAAGTGTGCTTCTCCCAATACTTATTTCTTCTAGTCAAGGTTTTCCAACCTCCAAATGCAAGTGGAAGAAGGATTCTATTTAAAGCTAAATTAATTCTTTACATTAACTTGAACGTGCTAATGTTATACTTTCCTAAGGTAAGCAAAGAGATGCAGGAACCCAAGATACCTAAGAGTCAGGAAGCTTCGAAGAGGGCACAGCTTGGGAAGTGCCCACAGGTATGAGATTCAACTTTGACAACTTTTAGACTTTATCTATGTCCTGCTTTTGCAGGGGCTTTGGAAAATTGATTACTTTTCCTTTTAGGTGAAATAATTCAAATTTGCTAAACTCACTTGCCTCTTCTTTAATCCACAAGTATTTTTGAATAACTACAGTTTGAGGTAATGACAGAGACCCCTATAAGGAAAAAAATGATGTTCTGTAGTGAGCCATATGCCAGAATTATAGAACAAATATTAGCCCTGAGACCTTTTGGTTGAGAGAAAACAAGTGTAAGCACTAAGGGCTTAAATTTCTTTCTTTTTTCTTTTTTTTTTTTTTTTTTTTTTTTTTTTTGAGACGGAGTCTCGCTCTGTCGCCCAGGCAGGAGTGCAGTGGCGCGATCTCGGCTCACTGCAAGCTCCGCCTCCTGGGTTCACGCCATTCTCCTGCCTCAGCCTCCCGAGTAGCTGGGACTACAGGCGCCCGCCACCACGCCCGGCTAATTTTTAGTATTTTTAGTAGAGACGGGGTTTCACTGTGTTAGCCAGGATGGTCTCGATCTCCTGACCTTGTGATCCACCCGCCTCGGCCTCCCAAAGTGCTGGGATTACAGGCGTGAGCCACCGCGCCCGGCCTCTTTTTTCTTTTTTATCTTTTTCTTTTGAGACAACGTCTTACTCTGTCACCCGGGCTGGAATGCACTGGTGCAATCAAGGCTCACTACAGCCTCAACCTCCTGGGTTCAATCAATTCTCCTCTCTCAGCCTCCTGAACAGCTGGGTACAGGTGTGTGCCACCATCCCTGGCTAATTTTTGTCATTTTTGTAGAGACAGAGTTTCACCATATTGCCCAGGCTGGTCCTGAACTCCTGGGCTCAAGCAATCCACCTGCCTTGGCTTCCCAAAATTCTGGGATTACAGGCGTAAGCCACCACGCTTGGCCTTAAGTGCTTAAATTCTAATGAGTTAAATGATCCACATTCTCTTGTGGATAGTAGCAGGATAGGATGCAAAATTGCAGACTTTATTACAAGTCTGTAATCAAGTCCCAAGAATGATCTGTTGTGAGGCAAGCCATGAGACTCCATCTACTACATTGCCTTAGGAAAGTGCTGTGGTAACAGCAACTTCACTCCTTTAACTTAATCTCAGCATCCCTGACTTCTGGAGCACAAAAGCTAAACAAAAAAAGGGATGAATATTATTTTTCATTAATTCATAAAGTCTGTTGGAAAATATATTTTAACAGAATAAAACTATACTGTGTTCATTAAAACATGCTTGATTAAAAAAAAGAAATTTTCTTTTAACTGAAAATAGACAGAGGAGGGACACTTATCAAACCTCTGGTGGCGAGAAGAGTCAAAAAGGCTGATTGCTGAGCCCCACATTGCAGCACAAATAGAAGACAAGAAGGAGTAATGGTGCGGTGGAGACAGTTGTCCAAACAACAACAAAAAAGCAAAATTCACAAAGTCCAGGGATCAGAGTGATGATAATATATAACCTTGTATGATGGAAGGTAGCAGTGAAGACAGTCAACTTCACTGAAGAGTACGGAATAAGAGGAAGAAGGGGTTGAAAATTCCAACTATTAAGAGGTGTGGCTGGAGAAGTCAGTCAAAGATTCTTCTATATTCTAGCAAGAGGAGATATTGTCTCAACTAAAATAGAGTCAGTGGGAATGATGAGAAATTAAGGAATTCTGGAAATATTAACACGAGGTAAAGGCGAGGAAATGCAGTGCCTTTTATAGATATAGAAGAAAAGACCGGAGTCAAGCATTTGTCTCAGTATTCAATTTAACCAATAAGGAGCTGGTATTACCAGTCTCTGAAATGGTGCTACAAATGAAGAAGTATGTTTGGCAAATGTGGTCAAGACAGATGATGGGTGGAGGCAGAGGCTACTGTTGAATGCAAGGTAGGCAAGCCTCAAATTGGGGCTTAGCTCAGGAGGGTTCTTGGCTTTGCTCGGGAAAGAATTCAAGAGCAAACTGGTGGTAGAAGAAAACAGCTTTACTGACGTGGCAGTGTTACAGCTTCATGGCTGCTCCTGTAGAGCAGGGCTTTCTGGTAGACACTGTGTTGACAGCAGCAGCTCAAAGGCAGTTCTGCAGTCATATTTACACCGACTTTTAATTACATGCAAATTAGGGAGCAGATTAAACAGAAATTTCTAGTAAAAGAGTAGTACATTCCAAGTTGTTGGGTCATTCCCATGGAAAGAGGCAGTAACTTACGGGTCTTGCCATGGCAATGGTAAACTGACAGGGCACACTGCTGGGCATGTCTTATGGAGAGGTGTTTCTACCATTTCTCTCTTTTATCTAGTCCTCAATCTGGTCTGATGTCTGAGCCCCACCTCTGGAATCATGTCCCACCTCCTACCTCACCATTACTAACAATTCTACACATTTCAGTTCATCTTTACATGACATTAATTTGGGAATCCTTTTTTCTTTCTAGTCTCCTTTCTACAAAACTGAACACTTTTCTCTAAATAAAATTTGGATAAGAGAAAATTAGAAACACTCCCATAGTTGCTATTTGAGAGGTACCCACTCCAGTTAATCAGAGTATGTCCATAGCTGCAAAATAGCCTGAGAAATTTAGACGAAAACAAAGCTTGTTACCTGAACTATCCAGATAATCAAAAATTAAATATTGAGAAACATTTTTATATTATCCCAGCAATGACCCTAAAGCCTTTCTTTGTTTGATTAACGAATCAAAGCAAAGCTTACATGATTTTATAGAAAACAATGAAAGTTTAAAATCAATCTCATTTAACTTTAAATAAAAAGAAATTTGTTTTCTTTAGTGACTATAGTTAGAACATGTTTTAGATCTTCAGTCACTTCCAAGAATATCCAATAACACTGACTAGGATCCAGAAAAAAACTTTTTTTTCAGATACTCTTGATGGTAAGTTAACTTGATTTTCTTAAGAACTGCCTTGGCTATTTTCAGAGTGTGAGTTAAAATGTCTGAAGTTTGAAAGGAAACAGATCATCCTGGGAAATCACTTTGGATGACAAGGAAACTTTAACATTAACATTCAAACCACATCAATCATGGGGGTGGAGAACTACTACTAAGCACCGTATGAAAATAGTTGGGCAGTTTCCAAAGACAGAGAGAAAATCTATAGCAAGCACTGCAATGTTTAGTTTTAGGGGTGGGGTTCTTTCTTTTAAAACACTTTTAGTAGCTGTAAAAAGATACATTTCCTTATATATTGTACTAGCTGATTTTTTTTTCTACACTAGCTAAGAATAGAACCATTGGGAAAAGAGCTGTGCTGTCTTTAGTTGTTAGAGGATACCTATACTGTTGAATAAGAGAAGCGTATATTTCTTGCCAAAAATTACCATCTGACAGTCTATTTTGTATAATGAAATTTCACCATTAGAAATTATTTTTCTGAGGATATTTACAAATCATCTGGTAATTTTTTTATGTTGCCTTTATTTTATTTTACTTTATTTTTTATTTCAATAGATTTTTGGGGGAACAGGTGGTGTTTGGTTACATGAATAAGTTCTTTAGTGGTGATTTCTGAGATTTTGGTGCACCCATCACCAAAGCAGTGTACACTATACCCGATGCGTATGTAGTCTTTTATCCCTCACCCCCTCCCATCCTTTCCCCGGAGTCCCCAAAGTCTACTGTATCATTCTTATGCCTTTGCATCCTCATAGCTTAGCTCTCACTAATGAGTGAGCACATACAATGTTTGTTTTTCATTCCAGAGTTACTTCACTTAGAATTATGGTCTCCAATACTATCTAGGTTGCTGCAAATGCCATTATTTGTTCCTTTTTATGGTTGAGTAGTATTCCATGGTGTGTATATATATATATATATCACATCTTCTTTTTGAGATGGAGTTTCGCTTTTTTCACCCAGGCTGGAGTGCAATGGTGTGATCTTGGCTCACTGCAATTTCTGCCTCATGGGTTCAAGCAATTCTCCTGTCTGAGCCTCCCGAGTAGCTGGGGTTACAGGTGCCTATCACCACACCTGGCTAATTTTTGTATTTTTTAGTAGAGACGGGGTTTCACCATGTTGGTCAGGCTAGTCCTGAACTCCTGACCTCAGGTAATCCACCCACCTCGGCCTCCCAATATCACACTTTCTTTATCCACTCATTGATTGATGGGTATTTGGGCTGGTTCCATATTTTTGCAATTGCAAATTATGCTGCTATAAACATGTGTGTCCAAGTATCTTTTTTGTATAATAGCTTCTTTTCTTCTAGGTAGATACCTAGTAGTGGGGTTGCTGGATCAAATGGCAGATCTACTTTTATTTCTTTAAGGAATCTCCACACTGTATTCCATAGTGGTTGTACTAGTTTACATTCCCACCAACAGTGTAAAATGCTTCTTTTCACCACATCTACACTAACATCTATTTTTTAAAATTTTTTGATTATGACCATTCTTGTGGGAGTGAGGTGGTATCACATTGTGGTTTTAGTTTGCATTTCCCTGATCATTAGTGATGTTGAGCATTTTTTCATATGCTTGTTGGTCATTTGTGTATCTTCTTTTGAGAATTGTCTATTCATGTCTTTAGCCCACTTTGTCATGGGATTTTTTGTTTTTTTCTTGCTGATTTGTTGGAGTTCTTTGTAGATTCCGGATACTAGTCCTTTGTCAGATGTACAGATTGTGAAGATTTTCTCCCACTGTGTGTTGTCTGTTAACTCTGCTGATTATTTCTTTTGCTGTGCAGAAGCTTTTTAGTTTTATTAAATCCTGTCTATTTATCTTTGTTTTTGTTGTTTTTGCTTTTGGGTTCTTGATTTTTGCCTCAGCCAACGTCTAGAAGGGTTTTTCTGATGTTATCTTCTAGAATTTTTATGGTTTTGGATCTTAGATTTAAGTATTTAATCCATCTTGAGTTGATTTTTGCATGATGTGAGATGTGGGGATCTAGTTTCATTCTTCTACATCTGGCTTGGCAATTATCCTAGCACCATTTGTTGAATAGGGTGTCCTTTCCCCACTTTATGTTTGTGTTTGCTTTGTCGAAGATCAGTTGGCTTAAGTATTTGGCTTTATTTGTGGATTCTCTATTCTGTTCCATTGGTCTAGGTGCCTATTTTTATACCAGTACCATGCTGTTTATGTGACTATGGCCTTATACTATAGTCTGAATTCAAGTAATGTGATGCCTCCAGATTTGTTCTTTCTGCTTAATCTTGCTTTGGCCATGCAGGCTCTTTTTGGTTCCATATGAATTTTAGGATAGTTTTTTTTCTAGTTCTGTGAAGAATGTTGGTGCTATTTTGAATGGGATTGCACTGAATTTGTAGATTGCTTTTGGCATTATGGTCATTTTCGCAATATTGAGCTCACATCCGTGAGCATGGGATGTGTTTCCATTTGTTTTGTTGTTTATGATTTCTTTCAGCAGTGTTTTGTAGTTTTCCTTGTAGTGGACTTTCACCTCTTTGGTTAGGTATATTCCTAAGTGCTTTGTTTTATTTTTGCAGCTATTGTAAAAGGGGTTGAGTTCTTGATTCATTTCTCAGCTTGGTTGCTGTTGGTATATAGCAGAGCTACCGATTTGTGTACATTAATTTTTGTATCCTGAAACTTTGCTGAATTCATTTACCAGTTCTAGGAGCTTTTAGAATGAGTCTTTAGGGTTTTCTAGGTTATTGTCATGATATGATGATACTATCATATCATCAACAAACAGTGACAGTTTGACTTCCTTTCTACCATTTGGATGCCCTATATTTTTTACATGCAATACCAGGGGAGAAACGTAAAGGAAGCAAAGATGGAAGACATAAAGGAGGCAGTGAGGTATCTAAAGGATCTCAGGAGATCTTGAGCGGTCATGAGAAAAGAATGAGAGTAAGGGCAATGATAGTTAAAAAGGATGGTGGAAAAACACAATATAACACAATATAAACAAGTTTGCCAACCTCATAGTTTTCAGATAGCTGGGTCTGTGGTCAACAGTTAGTAAAAGAAGAGAGTTGAGTGACTTGACTACATGTCTGATTATTACTGATTTTCTGGATAGATACATAAACATACTTCTAATACATACATATACATATATTTATTTACTTACAGGAAATAGGATAATCTTTATACATATCAGATATAAAAGAGGGTGTGGATATCAGTAACTCATGATGTAACTATCTTTTTTGTATGTGGTGCCCCATGTGTTTGCCTGATAAAGTTATATTTTTATTACTGGTCTTTGAGCACATGATTGAGCAGTCCTGTTTTCATTGGTCCCAACAGCTTGAGATAGCTATATCTGCTATGTGGAGCAGTCTCTGGGGGCAAGAGAGGTCAATGTTAGTGAAGGTGATGCAAAAAGGAAATTGTATGGATGCCATAACATCAGGTATTAGTCTACTTCATATGGAGCTATATAATACATTCATAAATACTTACTGTTCTGGGCATTGTATTTGGGCAAAACATAGAGAACAGAACAAGAATGGCCTTGACATTGTAGAGCTTAAAATATTAATATTAATCAAATAATCTTATAGGAGAGTAGTATTTAATTACAACCCCAACAAATGCCATGAAGAAAAAGGAACTTGATTTATAGGAGATTTTAACCAAGATATCTGATATATATACATGGAGATATGGAAGGGGGAGATGGACAAGGGATGCTTCCTTGAAAATGAAAGGATTGAGCTAAGATCTGGTGGATGTGTAGTAACAGCTCTCTCTAGATGAGGAGGGAGAGAAGAAGATATGTATGTGGAGATAGAATAAGAGAGAGTGAGAGCCAGGAAGCAGGAACAAAATGACAGGAGCAAACAAGGTGTATTCTAAGAAATAAATGGTGAGTGTGCCAGCTATATAAAGAGGAGAGGGGCAGAGTGGTTTAAAATGAAGGAGCAGGCAGGGAGCAAACCAATTTCAGAGCATTAGGCCCAGTTCAGGATTTCTTCATTAATTAAAGAGGAAGAAATGGGAAGCCAATAAAATATTTTAAGCAGATATGTTTTAGCAAAATTTGTGCTGGCTGTAGTGTGTAGAATGGATTGGAGAGGAATACAGATGACTGGTTAAGAATCTATTGCAGGAAACTGAGTAAGGGTGATATGTAATAAGATGGTTGAGATGGCATTCTTGGGAAGAGATCCCAGTGTAAAGAGAAATATATTTTGGTTTTAGATATGTTGAGATTGTGAGCCCTTGAGATACCAAAGAGAGAATGTTAAGTGGCAGTAAGATATCTGTATTTTGAGCTCAGTGAATATGTCTGGAATGTCTAGAGCCACTTAACACCTCTTGCTCCATCTGTAAGAAGAAAACAGCATGCTGAGATTAGGAACTCCCTTGAGCCAGATCAAGTTTACCTTCTGATCATGTACACGTAGAGACTTTAATGCATCTATTGAATTTTATTTTGCATTCCTTACCTTCTAAAAGCCTAAACTTTATTGTGTGGCACATATAATAAACATTATAAGTGGCTTGTCTTTTAATTTATTATAAATGTGGCATTTAAAATTCAATTTTACATTTTATTAGTGTTGACTGAAAAAACAAACCATCAACTGGCCTTCACTGACAAATTTATAGAAAAAATGCCCAGTTATTTTGATCATTCATTCCACAAAATATTTATTGGACATCTAGTATGGGCAGGACTCTCTTCCAGGTGCTAGAGATACAGCAGTAAACAAAACAGAAAAAATAACATCTACCCACACAGAGCTTACAATTTAGTAAGCTAAATTTGTTTGCGTACAGTATAATATATACATTAAATAAATAAATTTACTATATAATTGCTAGATAGTGATAAATATTGAAAAGAAAGCATTGAGAAGGAGAAGAAGTTGGGAAATGTATGCATGTTGAAAATGCTTACATTTTGAAAAGAGTGACCAGGAAAGATCTCACTGAGGAGCTGATATTTGAGAAAAAAAACAAAAGAACTATGAGAGAGTGAACTATATGGATACCTGAGGAAAAAAATTCCAGACATATAGAAAACAAATAACGAAATGGCAGATACAAATCCTACCTTAATATTGCATGAAATACTTCAATTAAAGGGCAGAGATTGAAATAATAGATATAAGAAATGATTCAGCTCTATGTTGTTTTATGTTGTTTACAAAAGATAACATTAGTCAAATAGTCAAAACATGGAAACAACCCAAATTTCTATCAATGGATGAAGAAATAAACAAAATGTGACTTATCCATGCAATAGAATATTATTCATCCATAAAATTAATGAAGTACTCTTACGTGCTACATTGATGAACCTTGACAGCATTATTCTAACTGAAAGAAGCCAGACACAAATGCCTGCATGGTGTATGCCTGAATTATATGAAATATCTACAATAGGCAAACCTATGGAAAGAGTATAGATTAGGGGTTGGCAGAAGGTGGATATAGGAATAATGGGGAGTGCCTGCTTCTGATATAGAATTTCTTTTGGGGGTAATGAAAATATTCTGGAATGAGATAGTGTTGATGGTTGCATAACCCAGTGAATAAAACCACGTCAAAATGATGAATCATATAGTATGCAAATTGTGTCTCAAAATAAATAATTACTATAGTTCAAGTAAACAATTGACATAGCAGATTGGATAATGAACCAAATAGAAGTTCTAGAATTGGAAATAACAATAATAAAAATGAAAACTAATGGATGGTGAAAACAGCAAAGTTGAGATAGCTAAACAGAGAATTGCAAGCTGGAAGATAATTTAGAAAAAAAAATCCGCCACAAAAAACTGAGAGAAAAATGATGCAAAAGAGGAATATAGGATAAAAGCATAAAGAATAGGGTAAAAGGTCTAACACAAATATAGTTGGAGTCCTATAAAGAGAGAAAAGAGTGGAAGCCATAGTTGAAGAGATTATGCCTAAGCATTTTCCATAACTGAAAAAGATTCAAGCTACAGGTTTATGAACTCCAAGTGGGATAACAAAACCCCACCCAGACATATAATAAAAATATTTAAAAACTAAAGATACAAAGAAAAAATTTCAAAAATGGATAGGAAACAATATCAGATTACTATTGAAGGAGCACCTGTTTGACTAACTGTTGACAAACTTCTTAAGAAATAAGAAAAGCCAGAAAACAAGGGAAGGTTATATTCAAACAGCTAAAAAAAAATGGTGAAAATCAAATTATGGTCTCGTGCAAACCTTATTCCAAGAAAGAAGGAAAATAAGACATTTTCAACTAAAGAAATCATCATCAAAGTAGTATTTTTAAAATAGCAAAGCATATTCTTTGGGAGAAAGAATATAATATCAGATGGAAAGTTAGAGTAATATGAAAGATTGACTAGTGATAAGATAATTAATAAAGCAGAAGATATGAAGAAATTACTCAGAATGCAAAGTTGTGAGAAAAAGAGATGAAGAATATAAGAGTAGCTTAGTAGTGGATAGAATGAACATGTCTACTATATGTTTAACTGGAGTCCCAAAGAAAGTAATTGAGAAGAAGAGATAGTATTTAAAGGGATAGAGAATCTTACAGAACTGGTGGAAAATGAAGATTCAGGAGCAAATCATAGGAAAACTGCAAAGTAAAGATCTTCAGACAGGATATAAAGACAGATTGTAAATAAAACTGAGAATTTAAACAATATTTAGGGACACTAGAAAGTAGTGAATTTTAACATGAGGGACGTAAAAGAAATATAACCGTTGACATGAACTGTATTCCCAGGTACATTTTTATTCAACAATGAAGTTGAAATGCATCCATTTTCAGGCAACCAAAAATTTATATTTAATTACCAGTAGACCTTAACTAAAGAAATTTTGAAAGAAAAATGGATGTCTGAGATGTAGGATGAAATAATGTGCAAATAAATGGTTGAACTTGTAGGTAAACTTAAATTAACATTAATTGTTGTTAAAAAATGATAGCAATGCCTAACACTGTGCTTAAAGAAACAACAAAAAAGTACCAAAATAATGGTATGAAAGGCTGAAAGGGGTTGGTGATTGTAATTTAATATGCCCAAGAAGCCCTTAGTCATTTAGGAATAATAGAGATATTAAATGTTATTAGATTTTTGGTAATGCATGCACACATAACTTTTAAGTCAATAAAAAATAGAACTAGAATGTATAACTTCCAAAGCAATAGACATATAAAACTGAAAAAGTACTAAGTATGACTTAAAAAATTATAATGTACATCAAGTTATAATGAACATGAAGCTACAAATAAAGCCAGTAATATTTTCCTCATTCATACTCAAAATCTGATCTCTATTTTAATACTTCTTACTACATAGAGTTTTATAGCATATAATTTTCTTATTTGCTTTTTGAATTTTATGATGTCAATTTTTAAATATACAACAAAGCTATTATAACAAATTAATTTCAAGCAATTTTTTATTGTTTGTGTTAACTAAACAAATTCTCACATCTTTTTTTGGTGAGTTGCATTTGATTAAATATGATTATATTTGTGTCTTCTGAATGCTGCCATCTATATAACATCATTATACTAAAATATCCATAGCTTTATCATTCTCATCTATTTGTGCCAAATAGTATATGTGTTTGTTTCTCTTGGTATTCAATTTATAAACAAATCATGTGTTGTTATTCTAAAATTTTTAGTTGTTGTGGATATATAGTAGGTGTACATATTTATGGGATGCTTTGATACATGCATGCAACGCATAATAACCACATGAGGTAAAATGGGATAACCATCACCTCAAGCACTCATCCTCTGAGTTTCAAACAATCCAATTATACTTTTCTAGTGATTTTTAAATGTACAATTAAAGTATTTTTACTATAGTCACTCTGTTGTTCTAGCAAACACCAGGTCTTATTTATTTTTCTGAACAATTTTTTGTGCCCATCAATCATCTCTACTTCCTGCCCACCATCCCCACTACCCTTCTCAGCCTCTGGTAACTGTCCTTCTATTCTTTATTTCCATGAGTTCAATTGTTCTAATTTTTAGGTCCCACAGGTAAGTGAAAATGTATGATGTTTGTCTTTCTGTGCCTGGCTTACTTCATTTAACATAATGACCTCCAGTTCCATCCATGTAATTGCAAATGACAGGATCTCATTCTTGTTTATGGCTGAATAGTATTCTGTTGTGTATATGAACCACATTTTCTTTATTTGTTCATTTGTTGATAGACAATTAGGTTGCTTCAAGTCTTGGCTATTGTGAATAGTGCTGCAATAAACACAGGACTGCAGATACCTCTTCAATATGCTGATTTCCTTTTTGGGATGTACCTAGGAGTGGTATTGCTTAATCATATGTTAGCACAACTTTTAGTTTTTTGAAGAACGTCCAAACTGTTCTCCGTAGCAATTGTACTAATTTACATTCCCATCAACAATGTAGGATTCCCTTTTCTCTACATCCTCACCAGCTTTTGTTATTGCTTGTCTTTTGGATAAAAGCTATTTTACTAGGGTGAGATAACCCATAATTTTGATTTGCCTTTCTCTGATATCAGTGGTATTGAGACCTATGCATATACCTGCTTGCCATTTCTATGTCTTTTTTTGAGAAATGTCTACTCAGATCTTTTGTTCATTTTTAATCAGATTATGAAATTTCTTTTCTATTGAATTGTTTGAGATCCTTAGATATTCTAGTTATTAATCCTTTGTCAGATGGGTGGTGCAAATATTTTCTCCACTTCTGTGGGTTGTTTCTTCACTTTGTTGATTGTCTACTTTGCTATGCAGAAGCTTATTAACTTGATGTGATCCATTTGTCCATTTTTGCTTTGGTTGACTTCACCTGTGGGGTATTATTGAAGAAGTCATTGTCCACTCCAATGTCCTGGAGAGTTTCCCCAATGTGTTTTTGTTGTTGTTTCATAGTTTGAGGTCTTATATTTAAGTCTTTAATCCATTTTGAATTGATTTTTGTATAAAGCAAGCAATACAGATCAAGTTTCATTCTTCTGCACATGGATATCTTTTTCCATTTATTGAAGATATTGTCCTTTCTCCCAGTGAGTGTTCTTGGAAACTTTGTTGAAAATGAGTTCACTGTAGGTGTGTGGATTTGTTTCTGGGTTCTTTATTATGTTCCATTAGTCTATGTGTCTGTTTTTATGCCAGTACTATGCTGTTTGGTTACTATAGCTCTGCAGTATAATTTGAAGTCAGGTTATGTGATTCCTCCAGTTTTGTTCTTTTTTCTAAGAATAGCTTTAGCTGTTTTGGGTCTTTTGTGATTCAATATAAATTTTAGGATTATTTTCTTTATTTCTGTTAAGAATGACATTGGTATTTTGATAGAGATTGCATTAATCTGTAGACTGCTTTGGGTAGTATGGACGTTTTAACAATATTGATTCTTCCAATCCATGAACTTGGAATATCTTTCTATTTTTTTGTGTGTCCTCTTCAGTTTCCTTCATCAACGTTTTAAAGTTTTCATTAGAGAGATCTGTCACTTTTTTGGTTAATTTCTAGGTATTTAATTTTATTTGTAGCTATCATAAATGGGATTACTTTCTTGATTTCTTTTTCAGATTGTTCACTGTTTTCATATAGAAATGCTACTGATTTTTGTATGTTGATTTTGTATCCTGCAATTTAACTGAATTGGTTTATCAGTTTTAATAATTTTTTGGTGGAGTCTTTACATTTTTCCAAATAAAAGATCATATCATCTGCAAAGAAGGATAATTTGATTTCGTCCTTTCCAATATAGATGCCTATTATATCTTTCTCTTGTCTGATTGCTCTAGCTAGGTCTTCCAGTACTATGTTGAATAACAGTGGTAACAGTGGGCATCCTTGTCATGTTCCAGATCTTAAAGGAAAGGCTTTCAGTTTTTCCCCAATTCAGTATGATACTAGCTGTGAGTGTGTCACATATGGCTTCTATTTTGTTGAAGTATGTTCCTTCTATACCCAGCTTTTTGTGGGTTTTTATCATGAAAAGATGTTGAATTTTATCAAATGCTTTCTCAGCATCAATTGAAATGATCATATGGTTTTTATCCTTCATATGTTATTGATATATAATGTTGATATAAAATATGATATATTGCATAAATTTCATAGATTGATTTGCATATGTTGAACCATCCTTGCATCCCTGAGATAAATCCCACTTGGTCATGATGAATGATATTTTCAATGTGGGGTTGAATTCAGTTTGCTAGTATTTTGATGAGGATTTTCTCATATCACTGATATTGACATGTAGTTTTCTTTTTTGTATTTATTTGTTTGGTTTTGTATTGGCGTAATTTCAGTCTTGCAGAATGAGTTCAGAAGTATTCTCTCCTCCTCTATTTTTCAGAATCATTTGAGCAGTATTGATTTTAGATCTCCTTTAAATGTTTGGTAGAATTCAGCAGTGAAGCCATTGGGTCTTGGGTTTTTTCTTTGCTGGAAGACTTAATTACAGCTTCAATCTCATTACTTGTTATTGGTCTGTTCAGGTTTTGGATTTATTTATGGTTCAGTTTTGGTAGGTTGTATGTATCTAGGAATTCATCCATTTCCTCTGGATTTTCCAATTTATTGGGATATAGTTGCTCATAGTAGCCACTAATGATCCTTCGAATTTATGTGTTATGAGTTGTAATGTCTTCTTTCTCATATCTAATTTATTTGTTTAGGGCCTCTCTCCATTTTTCTCATTAATATTCTGGCTAACGGTTTGTTCATTTTATTTAACTTTTCAAAAAACCAACTTTTTGTTTCATTGATCTTTTGTGTTGTTTTCTTCATGTAAATTTCATTTATTTCTGCTATGATCTTTATTATTTCTTTTCTTCTAATTTGGGGTTTGGTTTGCTCTTGTTTTTCTAGTTCGTTTTTTTTCCCAAGTCTTGCTCTGTCACCCAGGCCAGAGTGCAGTGGCACAATCTTGGCTCACTGCAACTTCCAGCTCCTGGGTACAAGCAATTCTCCTGCCTCAGCCCACCGAGCAGCTGGGATTACAGGTGCACGCCACCACACCCAGATACTTGTTGTGTCTTTAGTAGGGTTAGGGTTTTGTCATGTTGCCCCGGCTGGTCTTGAACTCATGGGCTCCAGCGATCCACCTGCCTCGGCTTCCCAAAGTGCTGGGATTACACGCGTGAGCCACCACGCCTGGCCTTCTAGTTCTTTAAGAGGCATCGCTAGGTTGTTTATTTGAAGTTTTTTCCTCTTTTTTGATGTAGGCACTTATTCTCTTGTCTGATTGCTCTAGCTAGGTCTTAAACTATATACTTCCCTCTTAGTATTGCTTTCACTATATCCCATAGGTTTTGGTATGTTATGGTTTCATTATCATTTGTTTAAAAAAATTTTTAAATTTCCCTTTTAATGTCTTCATTGACTCACTGGTCATTCAGGAGCATATTGTTAAATTTCCAAGTATTTGTATAGGTTCCAAAATTCGTCTAGTTATTGATTGCTAGTTTTATGCCATTGTGGTCAAAGAAGATGTTTGATATTATTTCAATTTTTTGAAAGTTTTAAGACTTGTTTTGTGACTTAACATACGATCTATCCTTGAAAATGATTCACGTGCTGAGGAAAAGAATGTATATTCTGCAGCCATTGGATGAAATTTTCTGTAAATATTATCAGGTCCATTTGGCCTACAGTGCATATTAAGTCTGAAATTGCTTTGTTGATTTTCTGTCTGGAAGAACGGTCCAATTCTGAAAGTGGAGTGTTAAGGTGTCCAGCTTTTATTGTATTGGGGTCTGTCTCTTTAGCTCTAATAATAATTGCTTTATATATCTGGGTGCTACAGTGTTGGGTGAATATGTATTTATAATTGTTATATCCTCTTGTTGAATTGACTCTTTTATCATTATATAGTGACCTTCTTTGTCTCTTCTTATAGTTTTTATTTTGAAATCTATTTTTTTTTCTAATATAAGTATAGCTACTTCTGCTCTTTTTTGGTTTCCATTGGTATGGAATATCTGTTTCCATCCCTTTATTTTCAGCCTGTATGTGTCTTTACAGGTAAAACGTATTTCTTGTAGGCAATGGAATCAATGGGTCTTGTTTTTCTATCAATCCAGCCATTCTATGTCTTCTGACTGGAGACGTTAGTCCATTTACACTAAATGCTATTATTGATAAGTTACTTGTTTTTTGGTTGTTTTGTGGTCTTTTCTTTCTTCCCTTTTCTTCCTTCCTGTCTTCCTTTTAATGAAGGTGATTTTCTCTGGTGGTATAATTTAACTTCTTTCTTTTTATATTTTGTATATCCATTGTATGTTTTTTGGTTTGAGGTTACCATGAGGCTTGCAAATACTATCTCATAGCCCATTATTTTAATATGGTAACAACTTAACACTTTGCATAAATAAACAAAAAGAAAAAACAAAAAGAAAGCTAACAGAAACTCTACACTTTAACTTTGCCTCCCTACTTTTTACTGTTGTGTTGTTTTTATTTATATCTTATTGTACAACTTATGTCCTGAAAAGTTGTTGGAGTTATTATTTTTGGTTGATTCATCTTGTATTCTTTCTACATAAAATAAGATTTGTTTACACAACAGAGTTACAGTGTTATAATATTCTGGCTTTTTTCTGTGTACTTACTATCACGAGTTTTGTACCTTCACGTGATTTTTATTGCTCATTAATGTCATTTTCTTTCTGACTTAAGTACTCCCTTTAACATTTCTTATAGGACAGGCCTGGTGTTGATGAAGTCCTTCAGCTTTTGTTTGTTTAAGAAGTTTTTATTTCTCCTTCATGTTTGAAGGATATTTTTTGCTGGATATACTATTCTAGGTAAAAGTTTTTTCCTTCAGCCCTTGAAGTATGTCATGTCACTCCTTCCCTGCCTGTAGGATTTCTACTGAACAGTCTGCTGCCAGACACATTGGAGCTCCATTATATATTATTTGTTTTTTTCTCTTGCTACTTTTAGGATACTTTCTTTATCCTTGACCATTGAGAGATTGAATCCTAAATGCCTTGAGGTAGTCTTCTTTAAATTAAATCTACTCGGTATTCTATAACTGTCTTATACTTGGATATTAGTATCTGTAGGTTTGGGAAGTTCTCTGTTTTTAACCCTTTGAATAAACTTTCTACCCGTATCTCTTTTTCCATTTCCTCCCTGAGGGCAATAACTCTTAGATTTGCCCTTTTTGAGGCTATTTTCTAGATCCTGCAAGAATGATTCGTTGTTTTTTTATTCATTTTTCTT
The DNA here is from genome assembly GCF_029281585.2 of Gorilla gorilla gorilla. Classification (NCBI taxonomy): domain Eukaryota; kingdom Metazoa; phylum Chordata; class Mammalia; order Primates; family Hominidae; genus Gorilla; species Gorilla gorilla. The sequence goes on from NC_073228.2 coordinate 132,782,398, forward strand.
GTCTCCTCTGATTGCGTATTTTCAAACAGCCTATCTTCAAGCTCACTAATTCTACCTTCTGCTTGACAATTCTGCTATTAAAAGACTCCAATGTGTTCTTCAGTATGTCCATTGTATTTTTTCAACTTCAGAATTTCTGCTTTATTCTTTGTAATTATTTCAACCTCTTTGTTAAATTTATTTTATAGAGTTCTGAATTCTTTCTCTATGTTATCTTGAATTTCTTTGAGTTTCCTCAACACAGCTATTTTGAATTCTCTGTCTGAAAGGTCACATATCTATGTTTCTCCAGGATTGGTCCCTGATGCCTTATGTAGTTTGTTTAGTGAGATCATGTTTTCCTGGATGGTGTTGATGCTTGTAGATATTCATCAGTGTCTAGACATTTAAGAGTTAGGTATTTATTGTAGACTTTGCAGTCTGGGCTTATTTATACCCATCCTTCTTGGAAATGCTTTCCAAGTATTCAACAGAACTTAGGTGGTGTGATCTAAGCCATATCTGCATTAGGGGGCACTATGTAGCACTGTGGTTCTTACAGACTCATAGAGATGGCACCTGTCAGTCTTTAATAAAGTTTGGAAGAATTCTCTGGATTACCAGGCAAAGACTTGTGTTGTCTTCTCTTACTTTCTCCCAAACATATACAGTCTCTCTGTCTCTGTACTGAGCCATCTGGAGCTGGGAGTGGGATGACACAAGCACCCCTGTGGCCACCACCACTGGGACAGCACTGGATCAGACTTGAAGCAAACACAGCACTGGGTGTTGCCCAAGGTCCACTGTAACCACTACCTGGCTACTGCCTCTGTTTACTCAAGGACCTAGGGCTGTACAATCATCAGGTGGTGAAGCCAGACAGGCTTGTGTCCTTCCCTCAGGGCAGCAAACTCCCTCATGCTGCAGGCGAGTCCAGAGATGCTGTCCAGGAAGCAGGTACTGGGGTCTAAATCCTTAGACGTCTACCTGGTGTTCTATTGTACTGCTGCTGAGCTGGCACTCAATTCACAAGACACAGACACAGTCCTTCCCACTCTTCCCTCCTCTTTCTACAGGCAAAGGAGCTCTAGCCCATGGCCACAACAAGCAGATCCATGAGGATACTGCCAGGCTGCCACTGATTTCATTGAAGGCCCAAGGGCTCTTCAGTCAGCTTGTGGTGAATGTTGCCAGTCCTAGAACTTACCCTTCAGGATGGTGATCTCCCTTTTGGCTGAAGGAAGGTTCAGGAGTGCCATAAGAACCAAGGCCTGGAATCTATGACCTCAAGAGGCCTCTTGGTGCCCTAATTCCCTGTGGCTGAGCTGATACCTGAAGCCAGCACATCTCAGAGTGTCACCCAAGGCCCACAGTGTACCTCCTGTGCATCACTGCCGGTTATTCAAGGCCAAAGGGCTCTTTATTCAGCAAGTGATGTGTCTTGCCATGACTGGACCCTTCCCTACAAGGCAGCAGGTTCCGTTCTGGCCCAAGGTGTATTTAGAAATGTTGTCCAGGAGCTAAGGCCTGGAATGGGTGCCTCTCAACTTTGCCTGGTGCCCTATCATACTATGGCTGAGCTGGTATCCGAGATGTAAGACAAAGTCCTCTTTGCCCTTCTCTCTCCTCTTCTAAAACAGAAGGAGGGGGTCTCTTTTGGAGCTGTGACCTGTGCAACCTGCTGTTGGGGAAGGGATGGCACAAGCACGCTCTTAGCCATCCCAGCGGTTGTCTCGGTAGGTCATGTGCCCTCTAGTCCACTGGCTCTGAGACCAGCTCAGCACTAGGACTTGCCTAGGAGTTTTAGTCCTTGTGGCCTAGACTGCCTTTCAAGTTTATATAGAGCCCTCTAGCCTGTGGTGGTGAGGCTTTCTGGAACTCATGTTCTGACCGCTGGGATGGTAATTCCCCTCTGATGATGGACAGTCTAAATGCTCCCTCTGTGGGCATGTATCAGCTATGTACAGCCCAGTTCTGTTTCCCCTATGACAGAGCAGCACTGAGTTCAATGTAAACAGTCTCACAATTGCTGTGCTCTCCCTCTCCAAGTACTCAGATTATCTGTGCCATGCTGCCGCTGCTGGAGGATGGTGGGAGAGGTAGTATTGGTGATTCAAGGCTGTCCTTCCTGCCCTTTTCAGTGACTCTTTCAGTAATATGAAGTTAAAACCAGGTACCGTGAGTACCACCTGATTTTTGGTTCTTATGAAGGTGCTTTTTGTGTGTAGATAGTTGTTACATTTGGTGTTCCTGTTGGGGTACACCCGGTGCAGCTTTCTATTTTGTCACCTTGCTCCGCCCCTTTCCATGTGTTATCATTTGGCAGAGAAATATTGAGGGTTAAAAATTGAGAAGAAATTGTCATCTTTTGTCAGAAGCATTAGAATTATAATGTGAAAGGCTACATAGACTTTGGGGCAAAACTAAGAGATGGTAAAGGAAACAGGAAAATGTATCCATTTGAGAGAAAAAACTTAGAAGGCCATTTTTGAAAGTGAATAGTTAAGAGCTTGGATTAGAATGCTCAATTAAGGCACATTGTGAAAAGGGTATAAGATTTAATGCATTAAATACATAAAACTAATAAGGATTGCATGTGTACAGAGAGTTAGATAAGTCAGTAATATTTATAGAAGATTGTAATTAGTTGAAAAAACTATAGAGCACCACTCTGCTTAATCCACTGTACCACAGTAGGGAGGGTCTGGAAGGGAAGAAATGCAGAAATAAACCAGAAAATATGGTGTTTTAAAAACACAATGATTTAGAGGAAGAAAGCTGGGCATGTAGTTAACTGCTATGGAAAGCAAATATATGCTCCAACAAATGTTTAAGTAAAGCTCTTAGGAAAGAATAAAAGAGATGAGATTAATTGTGGCTTAGGGAATCTGGGAGGAGAAAATATTTGAGCTAGATGTTGAAGGATGAAGAAGATTGCTGCAGGCTGTTTTAGTAAAGAAACATTCAAAAGGTCAGGTAAGTGGATTAGCAATGCCTTAGACATCAGAAAGGGAAAAAACGTGTTCAGGGACGAGAAAGTTGGGTACATAGAAAAATGAAGAGTAATGTTAGACTGGAAAAGAGTATAAGAAAATGGACTTTTTCTGTGGCGTGAAGAAAGAAAAATAATCTGCTAATGATGGCAGGAGGTTATATGATGAGCAAAGTAAAGTGTCTAAAAACAATAAATCAGAATAGAAATAAGTAACCAAATAATTTATACCCCGAATTGGGATACTTTTGAGAACAAACTTGGGCACTAAAATCATCAACATGTTATACATTTTGAAAATACTTATAGGATAGTAAATTGGTTTTATATTTTTGATATAACTATAAAAATTATCCTACTTAAAATTTGTTTTCATAGATAGACTATGTTTATTTACATTAAAACAAAACTATTGATTAGCTGAAAATTTAGAATAACATAAGCAAAATAATTGATTCTGTGATACAAATATTTTATATACTTTAATCAGTTTATAGCTATTTCTGCTTTTAATACCTTGTCATTGTTAATTTATAGAGAATAATTTTTCAATGCAATGTTCTTATTATTTATTTTTCATAAAAATATCTGCAATCTTCTTGAAAATTATATTTTATGATGCTGAATTTGCCTGACTTGTCTGTAGATTATGATAGTTTTATTTGATGAAGCATTCTGTCTGTGAAAGCTGACATGCTTAATAAGTTCAGAGCAAATTCTACTAAATGGAAGACTTTCTCCATTTAAATTAGTTTTTATTCAAACTGTGAAATTTTTCAGCTTGATATTTTAGGAGTTATTTTGACTCAATTCAGAAAACCATCTTTGACAAATATCGCTCCAAAAATTCATTAAAAAATCCTATGTATGATTCTTTTCAATATTTTGCCAGATTTGGCAAACTATGGCCCTTTTTAATTTTATTTTATTCCAGTATAGAATTTAAATTTATTAAAAATAGGAGCTACATTAAAGATTCTTCCTGCAGATTGAGATGTTGTAATTTTCAGTTGTAGAATGACAAACTTAAATCTTGTAATCTTGTACATTCTTTTTTTTTTTTTTTTTTTTTTTTTTGAGATGGAGTCTCGCTCTGTCACCAGGCTGGAGTGCAGTGGCATGATCTTGGCCCACTGCAACCTCAGCCTCCCGGGTTCAAGCGATTGTCCTACCTCAGCCTCCCAAGTACCTGGGAGTACAGGCATGTGCTACCACTCCTGGCTAATTTTTGTATATTTAGTAGAGATGGGGTTTCACCATGTTGGCCAGGATGGTCTGGATCACTTGACCTTGTGATCTGCCTGCCTCAGCCTCCCAAAGTGCTGGGATTACAGGCATGAGCCACTGTGCCTGGCCAATCTTGTACATTCTTTAAGCTCAGATTATCTATTTTGTTCAGTTCCTCTTTAGCTTCTGTGAAGATGATTTTTATTGTTTCAATGTTTTCAGGTGATGCATTACATCAATTCCTCAAACATTTTTGGTGCTCAATTTGTGGAACACTTTAAAAGTTTCCAATTTATTTTAAAGAAAATTTCTTCTAAACTTTAAAGAATTAACTTACAGAAATATTCAATGACATCATAGAAATTTAAGGTTGATTTACAAGGTAGTTCTTCCAAGGCTCAAATATATCTAATCTACAATTAATATTCAATTAATAAAGTATCTGCAGCAAGGCTGAAATGATTTGTAAAATATTAAGCATTAGGTTACTTGCAAAGATTTTTAGATTAGTTTATCCAATTATATGTGTAATAATATTTGTAATTTGTAAATTTGGACAATTAACATATTCCATTTCAGTCAGTAGAATTGTGAAACTTGTTTGAACTTGGTTTTGAATTATGTGTTCATCCTGACCAATTCCAGTTGAACTGTCCTTTTATTTTTAAGATTATTATTTTATCATGAAGCTGTGTTTATTCTAAATTTCTCTTCATATTTTTATTACCAAATCATATTTTTATTTTTAAATTTTTCAACGAATTTTACAATAGCATCTACATTGTCAGCTGTTTTACTTTTGCAAAGTGAACTAAAAACTTCTCTTTGATTCCAATAATTAGATGAAAAATATTTGAATGATTATTGATATGAGTTTAACTGATTTCTATTTGAAGCACTTAATGATACTGATAAAGAAACAGCATTAATTAACTGCTTACAGTGTTTTTTTTTTGCTAACAGTGGATGCATTAAAACCTATTGCTTCATTTTCATATGTTCACAAGAAACCTGGGAATTGAAACTGAATGTATTTAATTTAAAAAATTGTCTTTTGATGTACATGAAAGTTATGCTTCACAGGTTGATACGTAAACACATTTTCTGCGACTGCACACACAAATTTTTTTTTTCTGGCACAGTCTCAAAATAATAAATTTTTGAGGTAGATGGCTGATGCTTCTTTAGATGATCTGTGTCTTCTGGTTTTCATATGTTAGTGATACAGTAGAGATCTCATGGTGGATAGGAAATGACAAACATTTTGTGCAAATTACTTTTTGTCATCTAGTTTCTTGGAAAATAAAAATTCAATATTTAATTATCATTAAACATTCACTTTCGTCTTTAGCTCATTGCTGCTGAAAATTTGTTGTGAAATTTCAAAAATTGAGAAACAATAAATAAATCAATATCGTAGAGTTATATGACGTAATAATGACAATTGCACTATATTAAGAGTACAAGCTACTTCCTCTCTTCATTTTATAAAACAACAGCTCTGGTTCTATTTCCTACACATTTGTCATATACTTAACCTATAAATTCCTGTGTTTTACCCCAGATGCCCCTCACCACCATCTATTATGAGCATAGTTTTATGTGGGACTGGTGGTTGGCAGATTTGTGTATTTTATAAACCAACATAGGACCAACACAGTATATAATGCTCCGCCCTCCACCGCCACCCAGACCAAGAGGAGATGGCTTCCTCTCACCACTTATGTACCAGAAACATAACACCCTGCATGCCGACCTGGAAAGGGAAATGTTAGATTTTATATGGCTGAGGGTGCCAGGGAAAGAGAAGGGGTTATGTTACCTGTCTTTAAATTTAAATTAGGTTTCAGGTTGAAAGTATTCATTCCCCATAATTCTCACACTTTTCTAGATAAGACTAACAGAAACTACCAAACCCACCTTAGCTTATTTTAACACAAGTATGTAATAACATTTTGTAAAAAATGAAGAATCTGGAACAAATGTAAATCATGACAGGGTGTCTTAGGTAACTGGCAGAAACTGGTACAGTTCTGGGCAAACCGAGATGTAGAGTGTTCTGGTTATTGATTGCTAGGTATGAAACTATACCAAAAAGTAGTGGTTTACAACAACTC